>NC_056662.1:52286764-52586764 GCF_018350195.1 Panthera tigris | reverse complement strand
GACTATTAAAGGTGTTTTCAGCATAAATCTTGCAGTCAGAAGAGAGTAAAATAATATATTCAAAGTGCTGAAAGAAAAAAAATGCCACTCAACAACACTCTACCCAGGAAAGCTGTCATTCAAATTGAAGAAAAGATGAATTGAAGGAGTTCATATCCATTAGACCAGTCTAAATGAAAAGTTAAAGGGAGTTCTTCCAGCTGAAATGAAAGGATGTTAATTAGTAATGGGAAACATACAAAATATAAAACTCACTATTAAATGTAAATGTAGTGTTAAATAGAACACTTTATTTTTTTTTAATTTTTTTTAATGTTTATTTATTTTTGAGACAGAGACAGACAGAGCATGAACAGGGGAGAAGAGAGAGAAGAGAGGCACAGAATCTGAAACAGGCTCCAGGCTCTGAGCTGTCAGCACAGAGCCCGACGCAGGGCTCTAACTCACAGACTGTGAGATCATGACCTGAGCCGAAGTCGGCCGCTTAACCGACTGAGCCACCCAGCCACCCCAGAACACTTTAATATTATAACAGTGATGGGCCAATCATCTATAACTCTAGTATAAAGTTTAAAAGACAAAAGTTTTAAAAATGAGTATAAATGCAACGTGTTGTTCATGGACACACAATATTATGAGATGTAAATTGTGACATCAAAAATATAAAATGTGGGAGACTGTAAAAATGTAGAGTTTTTGTATGTGTTCAAAGTAAAGTTGTTGGAAGCTTAAAATAGACTGTTATAGGGACATCTGGGTGGCTCAGTTGATTAAGGGACCAACTCTTGATTTTGGCTCAGATCATGATCTCACAGTTTGTGAGATTGAGTCCAGCATTGGGTTCCACGCTGACAGCATGGAGCCTTCTTGGGATTCTCTCTCTCCTTCTTTCTCTGCCCCTCCCCATCTCTCTGTCAAAAAAAATAAAACTTTAAAAAAATAGACTGTTATAACTATAATGTGCTTTCATGTAAACTTCATGGTAACTAGAAACAAAAACCTATAGTGGATATACAAAAGATAGAGAGATAGGAGTCTGAACATACCACTACATAAAATCACCAAGTCACAAATGAAGAGAGTAAGAAAGAAAGCAAAGAACAAAGGAAACATAAAAAATCCAGAAGACAAATAATAAAATAGCAATTATAACTCCATATCGATCAATAAATACTTTGAATATAAATGGACTAAATTTCTCAATCAAACTGAGGATGGCTGGAGGGGTGATGGGCTAAATGGGTGATGGGCTTTAAGGAGGGCATTTGTTAGGATGAGCACTGGGTGTTATATGTAAGTGATGAATCACTAAACCCCACTCCTGAAACCATTATTACACTATATGGTAATAACTTGGATTTAAATAAAATTTAAAAAATACACAGAGGGACGAATGGATAAAAAGTTAAAAAAAAAAAGAATTCAACTGTATGCTGCCAATAAGACTAACTTAATCTTTAAGGACACAAGTAGACTGGAAGAGAAGGGATGGAAAGAGATACTCCAGAAAAACAGAATGAAACAGAAAGCAGTGGTAGCTACACTTACATCAAACAAAAGTAGAATTTAGCTAAAAACTATAACAAGATACAAATTAAATCATTATATAATGACAAAAAGCCCAATTCATCATAGTAATATAACAATTATAAATACTTATGCACCCACATTGGAGCACTTAAATATATAAAGTGAATATTTTTTTTTCATTTTTTTTTTTGTATTGTCAAACTTATTTTTATTTTAAATATAGTCCAGTTCAGAGCTGCTCAAATTTTTAGTTCACTGTATGGAATTTAATAAAATTATAATTCAGATGGAGATACAGATATACAATTTTATATTTCTTTCCTTTTTTTAAAGCCTTCATTGTCTGTGCCATTATGAATCATAGATGAATCAGACATGATGGAGCATGAAGAAATATCACATTTCTTTAATGTTAAAGTAAAATTTTTTATTTATTTATTTTTTTATTTTTTAATATATGAAATTTACTGTCAAATTGGTTTCCATACAACACCCAGTGCTCATCCCAAAAGGTGCCCTCCTCAATACCCATCACCCACTCTGCCCTCCCTCCCACCCTACCCTCCCTCCCACCCCCCATCAACCCTCAGTTTGTTCTCAGTTTTTAACAGTCTCTTATGCTTTGGCTCTCTCCCACTCTAACCTCTTTTTTTTTTTTTTTTTCTTTTTCCTTCCCCTCCCCCATGGGTTTCTGTTATGTTTCTCAGGATCCACATAAGAGTGAAACCATATGGTATCTGTCTTTCTCTGTATGGCTTATTTCACTTAACATCACACTCTCCAGTTCCATCCATGTTGCTACAAAAGGCCATATTTCATTTTTTCTCATTGCCACGTAGTATTCCATTGTGTATATAAACCACAATTTCTTTATCCATTCATCAGTTGATGGACATTTAGGCTCTTTCCATAATTTGGCTATTGTTGAGAGTGCCGCTATAAACATTGGGGTACAGGTGCCCCTATGCATCAGTACTCCTGTATCCCTTGGATAAATTCCTAGCAGTGCTATTGCTGGGTCATAGGGTAGGTCTATTTTTAATTTTCTGAGGAACCTCCACACTGCTTTCCAGAGCGGCTGCACCAATTTGCATTCCCACCAACAGTGCAAGAGGGTTCCTGTTTCTCCACATCCTCTCCAGCATCTATAGTCTCCTGATTTCTTCATTTTGGCCACTCTGACTGGCGTGAGGTGGTATCTGAGTGCGGTTTTGATTTGTATTTCCCTGATAAGGACCGACGTTGAGCATCTTTTCATGTGCCTGTTGGCCATCCGGATGTCTTCTTTAGAGAAGTGTCTAGTCATGTTTTCTGCCCATTTCTTCACTGGGTTATTTGTTTTTCGGGTGTGGAGTTTGATGAGCTCTTTATAGATTTTGGATACTAGCCCTTTGTCCGATGTGTCATTTGCAAATATCTTTTCCCATTCCGTTGGTTGCCTTTTAGTTTTGTTGGTTGTTTCCTTTGCTGTGCAGAAGCTTTTTATCTTCATAAGGTCCCAGTAATTCACTTTTGCTTTTAATTCCCTTGCCTTTGGGGATGTGCCGAGTAAGAGAGTGCTACGGCTGAGGTCAGAGAGGTCTTTTCCTGCTTTCTCCTCTAAGGTTTTGATGGTTTCCTGTCTCACATTCAGGTCCTTTATCCATTTTGAGTTTATTTTTGTGAATGGTGTGAGAAAGTGGTCTAGTTTCAGCCTTCTGCATGTTGCTGTCCAGTTCTCCCAGCACCATTTGTTAAAGAGACTGTCTTTTTTCCATTGGATGTTCTTTCCTGCTTTGTCAAAGATGAGTTGGCCATACGTTTGTGGGTCTAGTTCTGGGGTTTCTATTCTATTCCATTGGTCTATGTGTCTGTTTTTATGCCAATACCATGCTGTCTTGATGATGACAGCTTTGTAGTAGAGGCTAAAGTCTGGGATTGTGATGCCTCCTGCTTTGGTCTTCTTCTTCAAAATTACTTTGGCTATTCGGGGCCTTTTGTGGTTCCATATGAATTTTAGGATTGCTTGTTCTAGTTTCGAGAAGAATGCTGGTGCAATTTTGATTGGGATTGCATTGAATGTGTAGATAGCTTTGGGTAGTATTGACATTTTGACAATATTTATTCTTCCAATCCATGAGCATGGAATGTCTTTCCATTTCTTTATATCTTCTTCAATTACCTGCATAAGCTTTCTATAGTTTTCAGCATACAGATCTTTTACATCTTTGGTTAGATTTATTCCTAGGTATTTTATGCTTCTTGGTGCAATTGTGAATGGGATCAGTTTCTTCATTTGTCTTTCTGTTGCTTCATTGTTAGTGTATAAGAATGCAACAGATTTCTGTACATTGATTTTGTATCCTGCAACTTTGCTGAATTCATGTATCAGTTCTAGCAGACTTTTGGTGGAGTCTATCGGATTTTCCATGTATAATATCATGTCATCTGCAAAAAGCGAAAGCTTGACTTCATCTTTGCCAATTTTGATGCCTTTGATTTCCTTTTGTTGTCTGATTGCTGATGCTAGAACTTCCAGCACTATATTGAACAACAGCGGTGACAGTGGGCATCCCTGTCGTGTTCCTGATCTCAGGGAAAAAGCTCTCAGTTTTTCCCCGTTGAGGATGATGTTAGCTGTGGGCTTTTCATAAATGGCCTTTATGATCTTTAAGTATGTTCCTTCTATCCCGACTTTCTCAAGGGTTTTTATTAAGAAAGGGTGCTGGATTTTGTCAAAGGCCTTTTCTGCATCGATTGACAGGATCATATGGTTCTTCTCTTTTTTTTTGTTAATGTGATGTATCACGTTGATCGATTTGCGAATGTTGAACCAGCCCTGCATCACAGGAATGAATCCCACTTGATCATGGTGAATAATTCTTTTTATATGCTGTTGAATTCGATTTGCTAGTATCTTATTAAGAATTTTTGCATCCATATTCATCAGGGATATTGGCCTGTAGTTCTCTTTTTTTACTGGGTCTCTGTCTGGTTTAGGAATCAAAGTAATACTGGCTTCATAGAATGAGTCTGGAAGTTTTCCTTCCCTTTCTATTTCTTGGAATAGCTTGAGAAGGATAGGTATTATCTCTGCTTTAAATGTCTGGTAGAACTCCCCTGGGAAGCCATCTGGTCCTGGACTCTTATTTGTTGGGAGATTTTTGATAACCGATTCAATTTCTTCGCTGGTTATGGGTCTGTTCAAGCTTTCTATTTCCTCCTGATTGAGTTTTGGAAGAGTGTGGGTGTTTAGAAATTTGTCCATTTCTTCCAGGTTGTCCAATTTGTTGGCATATAATTTTTCATAGTATTCCCTGATAATTGTTTGTATCTCTGAGGGATTGGTTGTAATCATTCCATTTTCATTCATGATTTTATCTATTTGGGTCATCTCCCTTTTCTTTTTGAGAAGCCTGGCTAGAGGTTTGTCAATTTTGTTTATTTTTTCAAAAAACCAACTCTTGGTTTCGTTGATCTGCTCTACAGTTTTTTTAGGTTCTATATTTTTTATTTCTGCTCTGATCTTTATTATTTCTCTTCTTCTGCTGGGTTTAGGCTGCCTTTGCTGTTCTGCTTCTATTTCCTTTAGGTGTGCTGTTAGATTTTGTATTTGGGATTTTTCTTGTTTCTTGAGATAGGCCTGGATTGCAATGTATTTTCCTCTCAGGACTGCCTTCACTGCATCCCAAAGCGTTTGGATTGTTGTATTTTCATTTTCGTTTGTTTCCATATATATTTTAATTTCTTCTCTAATTGCCTGGTTGACCCACTCATTCGTTAGTAGGGTGTTCTTTAACCTCCATGCTTTTGGAGGTTTTCCAGACTTTTTCCTGTGGTTGATTTCAAGCTTCATAGCATTGTGGTCTGAAAGTATGCATGGTATAATTTCAATTCTTGTAAACTTATGAAGGGCTGTTTTGTGACCCAGTATATGATCTATCTTGGAGAATGTTCCATGTGCACTCGAGAAGAAAGTATATTCTGTTGCTTTGGGATGCAGAGTTCTAAATATATCTGTCAAGTCCATCTGATCCAATGTATCATTCAGGACCCTTGTTTCTTTATTGACTGTGCGTCTAGATGATCTATCCATTTCTGTAAGTGGGGTGTTAAAGTCCCCTGCAATGACCACATTCTTATCAATAAGGTTGCTTATGTTTATGAGTAATTGCTTTATATATCTGGGGGCTCGGGTATTTGGCGCATAGACATTTATAATAGTTAGCTCTTCCTGGTGGATAGACCCTGTGATTATTATATAATGCCCTTCTTCATCTCTTGTTACAGCCTTTAATTTAAAGTCTAGTTTGTCTGATATAAGTATGGCTACTCCAGCTTTCTTTTGGCTTCCAGGAGCATGATAAATAGTTCTCCATCCCCTCACTCTCAATCTAAAGGTGTCCTCAGATCTAAAATGAGTCTCTTGTAGACAGCAAATAGATGGGTCTTGTTTTTTTATCCATTCTGATACCCTATGTCTTTTAGTTGGCGCATTTAATCCATTTACATTCAGTGTTATTATAGAAAGATATGGGTTTAGAGTCATTGTGATGTCTGTATGTTTTATGTTTGTAGTGATGTCTCTGGTACTTTGTCTCACAGGATCCCCCTTAGGATCTCTTGTAGGGCTGGTTTCGTGGTGACAAATTCCTTCAGTTTTTGTTTGTTTGGGAAGACCTTTATCTCTCCTTCTATTCTAAATGACAGACTTGCTGGATAAAGGATTCTCGGCTGCATATTTTTTCTGTTTAGCACACTGTAGATATCGTGCCAAGCCTTTCTGGCCTGCCAAGTTTCAAAGGAGAGATCAGTCACGAGTCTTATAGGTCTCCCTTTATATGTGAGGGCACGTTTATCCCTTGCTGCTTTCAGAATTTTCTCTTTATCCTTGTATTTTGCCAGTTTCACTATGATATGTCGTGCAGAAGATCGATTCAAGTTACGTCTGAAGGGAGTTCTCTGTGCCTCTTGGATTTCAATGCCTTTTTCCTTCCCCAGTTCAGGGAAGTTCTCAGCTATAATTTCTTCAAGTACCCCTTCAGCACCTTTCCCTCTCTCTTCCTCCTCTGGGATACCAATTATGCGTATATTATTTCTTTTTAGTGTATCACTTAGTTCTCTAATTTTCCCCTCATACTCCTGGATTTTTTTATCTCTCTTTCTTTCAGCTTCCTCTTTCTCCATAACTTTATCTTCTAGTTCACCTATTCTCTCCTCTGCCTCTTCAAGCCAAGCCATTGTGGTTTCCATTTTGTTTTGCATTTCGCTTAAAGCGTTTTTCAACTCCTCGTGACTGTTCCTTAGTCCCTCGATCTTTATGGCAAGAGATTCTCTGCTGTCCTGTATACTGTTTTCAAGCCCAGCGATTAATTTTATGACTATTATTCTAAATTCACTTTCTGTTATATTATTTAAATCCTTTTTGATCAGTTCATTAGCTGTTGTTATTTCCTGGAGATTCTTCTGAGGGGAATTCTTCTGTTTGGTCATTTTGGAGAGTCCCTGGCGTGGTGAGGACCTGCAGTGCACTTCCCCTGTGCTGTGGTGTATAACTGGAGTTAGTGGGCGGGGCTGCAGTCCGACCCGATGTCTGCCCCCAGCCCACTGCTGGGGCCACAGTCAGACTGGTGTGTGCCTTCTCTTCCCCTCTCCTAGGGGCGGGATTCACTGTGGGGTGGCGTGTCCCGTCTGGGCTACTTGCACACTGCCAGGCTTGTGTTGCTGGGGATCTGGGGTATTAGCTGGGGTGGGTAGGCAAGGTGCACGGGGGCTGGAGGGGCAGGCTTAGCTCGCTTCTCCTTAGGTGATCCACTTCAGGAGGAGCCCTGTGGCAGCGGGAGGGAGTCAGATCCGCTGCCGGAGGTTTGGCTCCGCAGAAGCACAGAGTTGGGTGTTTGCGCGGAGCGAGCAAGTTCCCTGGCAGGAACTGGTTCCCTTTGGGATTTTGGCTGGGGGATGGGCGGGGGAGATGGCGCTGGCGTCTTTGTTCCCCGCCAAGCTGAGCTCTGCTGTCCGGGGGCTCAGCAGCTCTCCCTCCCTTTGTCCTCCAGCCTTCCCGCTTTCCGAGCAGAGCTGTTAACTTATGACCTCCCAGACGCTAAGTCGCGCTTGCTGTCGGAACACAGTCTGTCCGGCCCCTCCGCTTTTGCCAGCCAGACTCGGGGGCTCTGCTTGGCCGGCGAGCCGCCCCTCCGCCCCGGCTCCCTCCCGCCAGTCCGTGGAGCGCGCACCGCCTCGCCGCCCTTCCTACCCTCTTCCGTGGGCCTCTAGTCTGCGCTTGACTCCTGAGACTCCCTTCTGCTAATCCTCTGGCGGTTTTCTGGGTTCTTTAGGCAGGTGTAGGTGGAATCTAAGTGATCGGCCGGACGCGCTGTGAGCCCCGCGTCCTCCTACGCCGCCATCTTCCGGAACCTGTCTAAAGTGAATATTAATAGGCACAAAGGAACGAATAGACATTTGTTCAATAATAGTAGGGAATTTTAAAACCCACTTTCACCAATGGATAGATTTTCCAGGTGGAACATCAATGACATATTGGACTTAACTATACATTAGACCAGATGGACCCAACAGATATGTACAGAACACTCCAACCAACAGCGGCAGAATACACATTCTCATCAAACATACATGGAACATTTTCTGGGATAAGTCATATGTTGGTCCATTAAACAAGAATTAATAAATCTGACAATACTGAAGTCTTATAAGACATCTTTTTGGACCACAGTGACTAGGAATCAATTACAAGAAGATTGGAAAATTTACAAGGATGTGGAAATTAAACAACATGCTCCTAAACAACCAATGGGTAAAAAATAAAAAGGAAAATGAAAAAATATCTTGAAATAAATGAAAATATAAACACAATGTATCAAAACTTGTGGGATGCCCACAAGCAGTTCTTAAAGAGAAATTAATAGCAATAAATGCATACTTAAAAAAAAGAAAGATCTAAAATAAAAAATCTAAATTTGCACTTCAAGAAAGTAGAAAAAGAAGAACAAATGGAGCCCAAAGTTAGTAAAAAGAAGGAAATAACAAGGATCAGAGTGGAAATAAATTAGATAGAGACTAAATGAACAATAGAAAAGATCAGTGAAACTAAGAGCTTAATTTTTGAAAAGGTAAACAAAATTCATAAACCTTTAGCTAGACTAAGAAACTAAGAGAAAGGACTCAAATAAAATCAGAAGTAAAGAGAAAATATTACAAGTGATACCACAGAAATACAAAGGATCATAAGAGTCTACTTTGAACAACTATATACCAAAAAATTATATAACCTAAAAGAAATGGAAAAATTTGCAGAAACATACAACCTATCTGAACCAAATCATGAACAAACTGAAAATATGAACAGACCAATTACTGATAAGGAGATTGGATCAGTTCTCGGAAACATTTCCCTCCCCCTTGAAAAAAGTCTAAGACCAGATGGGTGGTGAATTCTACCAAACATTGAAAGAAAAATTAAGGTCAATCCTTCTCAAACTCTTCCAAAAATAGAAGGAACACTTCCAAATTAATTTTTCAGCACTACACTGGTACCAAGTGAGGTGACACTACAAGAAAAGAAAACTACAGGCTAATTAATATCTGAAATAAACATACGTGCAAAAATACTCATCAAAATATTAGAAAATCATTGGAGTGTCTAGATGGCTCAGTTGGTTGAGAGTCCAACTTGATCTCAAGTCATGATCTCATGGTTTGTGAGTTCAAGCCCCACATCAGGCTATGTGCTGACAGCTTGGAGCCTGGAGCCTGCTTCAGATTCTGTGTCTCCCTGTCACTCTGCCCCTTCCCTGCTCACACTCTGTCTCAATCTCAAATACAAATAAAGAATTTTTAAAAAATAAGAAAAATAGCAAATCAAATACAATAGCACCTTAAAAAGATCACAAATTATGATCAAGTGGAATTTATCCCTGGGATACAAGGATAGTTGAACATACGCAAGTCAATTAATGTGACAGACCACATTAACAAAAAGAATAACAAAACATATATATGATGGTCTGAACAGATTCAGAAAATGTAATTGACAAGATTCAACATCTTTTCATGATAAAATCACTCAACAAATTTTGTCTAGATATAATGTGCTTCAACATAATAACGGCCATATATAATGAGACTGCAGCTAGCATCATACTCAGTGGTAAAAAGCTGAAAACTTTTTTTCTAATTTCAGGAACAATATAAGGGTGTTCACTCATACCACTGTTATTCAACATAGTACTGGAAGTCTAAGTAAGAGCAATGAGGTAAGAAAAATAATTAAAAGGAATCCAAATCTGAAAGGGAAAAGTAAAATGGTATCTATTTGCAGATGACATGATCTTACACATATATAGAAAACCTTAAAGACCCCACCAAAACAACTGTTAGAGCTAATAAACCAAGTTCAGGATTCAAAATCAACATACCAAAATTAGTTGTACTTCTATACACTAATAATAAACTATCAGAGAAATTAAGAAAACAATCCCATGGGGTGCCTGGGTGGCTCAGTCTGTTAAGCATCTGACTTCAGCTCAGGTCATGATCACATGACCTGATGTTGAGTTCGAGCCCCACATCGGAGTCTGCTGAAAGCTCAGAGCCTGGAGCCTGTGTCAGATTCTGTGTCTCCCTCTCTCACTGACCGTCTCCTGCTCGCGTGCTCTCTCTCTCTCCCAAAAATGATAAACATTAAAAATTTTTAAAAGAAAATCCCATTTACAGTAGCATGTAAAAGAATCAACTACTTAGGAATGAATTTAACCAAGGAGGTGAAAGAACTGGGCACTGAATACTAGAAGACATTAATGAGAGAAATGCAAAAAGAAAAACGGAAAGATATTTTGTGTTCATGAATCAGAAGAATTAATATTGCTAAAACATTCATACTACATGAAGTGATATACAGATTCAAAAGAACCCCTATCAAAATTCCAATGGCATTTTTCATAGAAATAGAAATAACAGTTCTAAAATTCATGTGAAACCACAAAGACTCCAAATAGCCAAAGCAATCTTGAGGAATAAAAAAATAATAATAGTAAAAAATTTTTTTAGAAAAAGCTGGAGGCATCACTTTTCCTAATTCCAAACTATATTACAAACCATAATAATCTAAACAGTATGGTACTGGCACACAGATACAAAGATCAATAGAACAGAATAGAGAACCCAGTCCTCATATGAGTGAAGTCATATGATATTTTTCTTTCTCTAAGATCGTTTAGCATAATACCCTCTAGATCCATCCACATAGTTTAAATGGCAAGATTTCATTCTTTTTAATCGTTGAGTAATACTCCATTGTATATCCACATCTTCTTTATCCAATCATCCATCGATAGACATTTGGGCTCTTTCCATACTTTTGCTATTGTTGATAGCGCTGCTATAAACATTGGGGAGAATGTGCCCCATCAAAACAGCATACCTGTGTCCATAGGAAATATCTAGTAGTGCAATTGCTGAGTCATAGGGTAGTTCTATTTTTAATTTTTGAGGAATCTCTTTACAGTTTTCCAGAGTGGCTGCACCAGTTTGTATTCCCACCAGCAGCACAAAAGAGATGTTCTTTCTCTGTATCCTCACCAGCATCTGTTGTTGTTAATGTTAGCCATTCTGACAGGTGTGAGGTGGTATCTCATTGTGGTTTTGATTAGTATTGCCCAGATGATGAGTGATGCTGAGCATTTTTTCATGTGTCTGTTGGCCATCTGGATGTCCTCTTTGGAAAAGCGTCTATTAATGTCATTTGCCCATTTCTTCACTGAATTATTTGTTTGGGGGCTTTTAGTTTGATAAGTTCTTTATAGATTTTGGATTCTAACCCTTTATTTGATATGTCGTTTGTAAATGTTTTCTCCCATTCCATCGATTGCCTTTTAGTTTTGCTGATTGTTTCCTTCGCAGTGCAGAAGTTTTTTTTTATTTTGATGAGGTCCTAATAGTTCATTTTTGCTTTTGTTTCTTTTGCCTCTGGAGAAGTGTTGAGTAAGAAGTTGCTGTGGCCAAGATCAAAGAGGTTTTTGCCTGCTTTCTCCTCGAAGATTTTGATGGCTTTCTGTCTTACAATTAGGTCTTTCATTCATTTCGAGTTTATTTTTGTGTATGGTGTAAGAAAGTGGTCCATGTTCATTTTTCTGCATGTCGCTGTCCAGTTTTCCCAGCACCACTTGAAGAGACTGTATTTATTCCACTGAATATTCTTTCCTGCCTTGTCAAAGATTAGTTGGCCATACACTTGTGAATCCATTTCTGGGTTCTCTATTCTGTTCCATTGATCTGAGTGTCTGTTCTTGTGCCAGTACCATACTGTCTTGATGATTTCAGCTTTGTAATACAGCTCGAAGTATGGTATTGTGATGCCTCCTGTTTTGGTTTTCTTTTTCAAGATCGCTTTGGCTATTCAGGGTCTTTTCTGTTTCCATACAAATTTTAGGATTATTTGTTCTAGCTCTGTGAAGAATGCTGGTGTTATTTTGATAGGTATTGCATTAATATATAGATTGCTTTTGGTAGTATTAACATTTTAACAATATTTGTTCTTCCTATCCAGAAGCATGGAATATTTTTCCACTTTTTTGTGTGTCTTCTTCAATTTATTTCATAAGCTTTCTATAATTTTCACTGTATAGATTTTTCACCTATTTGTTAGATTTATTCCCAAGTATTTTATGGTTTTTGGTGCAAATGTAAATGGGATCGATTCCTTGATTTCTCTTTCTGTCACTTTATTGTTGGTGTATAGGAATGCAACCGATTTCTGTGCATTGATTTTATATCCTGCCACTTTGCTGAATTCATGAATCAGTTCTAGCAGTTTTTTGGTGGAATCTTTTGGGTTTTCCATATAGAGTATCATGTCATCTGCAAAGAGTGAAAGTTTGACCTCCTCCTGGCCAATTTGGATGCATTTTATTTCTTTGTGTTTTCTGATGGCTGAGGCTAGGACTTCCAATACTATGCTGAGTAACAGTGGCGAGAGTGGACATCCCTGTCTTGTTCCTGACCTTAGGGGGAAAGCTCTCAGTTTTTCCCTATTGAGGATATTAGCATTGGGTCATTCATATATGGCTTATATGATCTCGAGGTATGCTCCTTCTCTCCCTACTTTCTTGAGGGTTTTTATGAAGAAAGAATGCTGCATTCTGTCAAATGCTTTTTCTGAATCTATTGAGAGGATCATGTGGTTCTTGTCCTGTCTTTTATTGATGTGATGGATCACATTGATTGTTTTGCGGATATGGAACCAGCCCTGTATCCCAGGTATAAATCCCATTTGGTTGTGTGAATAATTTTTAATGTATTCTTGCATCTGGTTGGCTAATATCTTGTTGAGGATTTTGGCATCCGTGTTCATCGGGGAAATTGGTCTATAGTTTTCCTTTTCAGTGGTGTCTTTCTCTGGTTTTGGAATCAAGGTAATGCTGGCTTTACCAGAAAAAGTTTGGAAGTTCTCCTTCCATTTCTATTTTTTGGAACAGATTCAAGAGAATAGGGCTTAAATCTTCCTTTAAATGTTTGGTACAATTCCCCTGGAAAACCATCTGGCCCTGGACTCTTGTTTTTTTGGAGGTTTTTGATTACTAATTCGATTTCCTTACTGCTTATGGATCTTTACAAATTTTCTATTTCTTCCTGTTTCAATTTTGGTAGTGCAGATGTTTCTAGGAATTTGTCCATTTGTTCCAGATTGCCCATTTTATTGGCATATAATTGCTCATAATAGTCCCTTATTATTGTTTTTATTTCTGCCTAGTTGGCTGTGATCTCTCCCCTTTCATTCTTGATTTTATTTATTTGGGTCCTTTCCTTTTTCTTTTTGATAAAACTGTCTAGGGGTTTACCAATTTTATTAATTCTTTCGAAGAACCAGTTTTGGGTTTCATTGATCTTTTGTTGTTGTCATTGATCTTTTGTTGTTGTTTGTTGTTGTTGTTGTTTGTTTGTTTCAATAGCATTGATTTCTGTTCTAACCTTTATTATTTCCTGTTCTGCTGGTTTTAGGATTTATTTGCTGTTCTTTTTCCAGCTTTTTAAGGTGTAAGGTCAGGTCGTGTATCTGAAACACTTCTTCCTTCTTTAGGAAGGCCTGGATTGCTATATACTTCCCTTTTATGACTAACTTTGCTGTGTCCCAGAGGTTTTGGGCTATGTTGTTATCATTTCCATTGGCTTTCATGTACTTTTAAAAAAAATTAATGTTTATTTTTGAGAGAGGGAGAGAGAGAGAGAGACAAATACAAGATGGGGAGGGACACAGAGAGAGAGGGAGACACAGAATCCAAAGCAGGCTCCAGGCTGTGAGCCCTCAGCACAGAGCCCTATGTGGGGCTTGAACCCATGAACTGTGAGATCATGACCTGAGCCAATGTCAGATGCTTAACCAACTGAGCCACCAGACGCCTGGCTTCCATGTACTTTTTAATTTCCTCTTTAACTGTTTGGGTAGACCATTCATTCTTTAGTAGAATGTTCTTTAGTCTCCAAGTATTTGTTATCTTTCCAAATGTTTTCTTGTAGTTGACTTCGAATTTCATAGCATTGTGGTCTGAAAATATGCATGGTATGATCTTGATCTTTTTGTACTTCTTTAGGGCTGATTTGTGTCCCAGTATGTGATCTATTCTAGAGAACGTTCCATGTGCACTGGAGAAGAATGTATATTCTGCTGCTTTAGGATGAAATGTTCTGAATATATCTGTTAAGTCCATCTGGTCCAGTGTGTCATTCAAAGCCATTGTTTCCTTGTTGATTTGTTGATTAGATGATCTGTCCATTGCTCTAAGTCAGGTGTTGAAGTCCCCTACTATTATGGTATTATTATCAATGAGTTTATGTTTCTAATAAATTGATTTACATATTTGGGTGCTCCACATTTGGAGCATAAATATTTACAATTGTTAGGTCTTCTTGTTGGATAGACCCCTTAATTATAATATAATGCCCTTCTTCATCTCTTTTGACAGTCTTTATTTTAAAGTCTAGATTGTCTGATATAAGTATGGCTACTCCAGCTTTCTTTTATTGACCATTAGCATGATAGATGGTCTCCATCCCCTTACTTTCAATCTGAAGGTGTCTTTGGGTCCAAAGTGGATCTCTTGTAAACAGCATATAGATGGATCTTGTCTTTGCTTATCCATTCTGTTACCCTGTGTCTTTTGATAGGAGCATTTAGTCCATTGACATTTAGAGTGAGTACTGAAAGATATGAGTTTATTGCTATTATGTTTCTTGTAGAGTTGGAGTTTCTGGTGGTGTTCTACAGTCCTTTCTAGTCTTTGTTGCTTTTGGGGTTTTTTCCCATCTTTTCTCTCCTCAGAGAGTCCCCCTTAAAATTTCTTGCAGGGCTGGTTTAGTGGTCATGAACTCCTTTAATTTTTGTTTGCCTGGGAAACTTTTAATCTTTTCTTTTATTCTGAATGACAGCCATGCTGGATAAGGAATTCTTAGCTGCATATTTTTTTTTTCCGATTCAGCACATTGGATATATCCTGCCACTCCTTTCTGGCCTGCCACGTTTCTGTGGACAGGTCTGCTGCAAACCTGATCTGTCTTCCCTTGTAGGTTAAGGACTGTTTTTTCCTTCTTGCTTTCATGATTCTCTCCTTGCCTGAGTATTTTGTGAATTTGACTATGATATGCCTTGTTGATGGTCTGTTTTGGTTGAATCTTAAGGAAGTCTTCTGTGCTTCCTGGATTTTGATTTCTGTGTCTTTCCCCAGGTTAGGAAAGTTGTCTGCTATGATTCACTCACATAATCTTCTACCCCTTTTTCTCTCTCATCTTCTGTGCCCCCTATGATTCTGATGTCATTCTTTTTTAATGAGTCACTGATTTCTCTAATTCTTAAATTGCGCTCTTTTGTCTTAGTCTCCCTCTTTTTTTCTGCTTCATTATTCTCCATAAGTTTGTCCTCTATATTGCTGATTCGCTGCTCTGCCTCATCCATCCTTGCCACCATGGCATCCATTCAAGATTGCAGCTCAGTTATAGCATTTTTTTAAATTTCACTCTGACTAGCTTTTACTTCTATTATCTCTCAGAGAGGGATTCTAATCTATTTTCGACCCCAGCTCATATTCTTATTATTGTGGTTCTAAATTGAGGTTCAGACATCTTGCTTGTTTCTGTGTTGATTAAATCCCTAGCTGTCGTTTCTTCCTGCTCTTTCTTTTTGGGGTGAATTTCTTCTTTTCATCATTTTGAAGGAAGAAAAGAAATTGATTAGGTAAAACAATTTAAATTAAAAAATTAAAAACAACACACACAGAAAAACATCAAATAAATGATGCTAGATTCTAGGTGTGTTTTAGTCTGGTTATTGAAAGGAGCTTGATAGATTAGAAAAAAGAAAAAAAAAAGAAAAAAGAAAAAAGAAAAAAAAAGGAAAATGTTTGAAATCTTGAGAAAAGGAATGCAATGAAATAGATTAAAGTGAAATGATAGAAGTAAAACAGAATTTGAAAAATTTACAAAAAAAGTAAAAATATAGTAGAAAAAATAAATGAAAATATATTTAATAAAAATTGAAAATAAAAATAATTTTTTTCTCTTTCTGTATTCAAGGAAAAGAAATGAAAGAAAAAAGAAAAAAAAATTGAATACATAGACCAGCGATCTGACTGAAGTATGATAGAAATTACATCAGTTTCCCCTAGAAGTCAAACTATGAAGCACTTTTAGTCCATAAAGTAAGCTGGCAGAGAGATTTGTGGTGTTCCTAAAGAGCGAGGTTGGCCCAGTTGGGTGTGGCTTAGTGTAACAACTCAATTCTTCACTAGATGGCACTGATTAGCTTACTGTGGTGGATCGTTGTGGAGCTTGTAGGTGTATATGCACGTGCATGGGAGGGTTGAAAATGTCATCTCCTAACTACCCAGTCTCTAGTATTGGAACTCTGTGCTCTTCCTGACCAGCAACCAAGCACTGTCCTTTATCTCTGGCTTCCGTCCACTCCCTGCTTTTACACTGTGTGTGACCGAGCCGTCAGGTTGCCAGGCAGTACCTCCCTCCTGAGTTTATCTCAGATGTGGCTGTGTTTCCCAGCCCCTCAGTTTTGAGGGACTGTGGCTTTATCCCACTCAGATCCTCTGGGGAGGATGTCACCGAGCAATAGCCAGGGGCCAGCTGCACCCAGTAATGTTTACAAGACCATGATGCTGCTTATGCCCAGAGACTATGGCTGGGCACGAGCCCACCACAGAAAAAGTTCACATGATCATGTACACAAGATTCCACGTACACACAACACACATCTGGAAACAGGCTTCATCTTAATGACATTGTTCCAGCACCAGCAAATGTGGTTGTTCTCTGGGGTCTGCTGGGACCAAGTGGCCGCAGAGCCTCTACCAAATGTCCTTCCAGCAGTGGAACCGCTTCTCTCCATGTGGCCTGAAAACCTCCTGGACCCCACTCTGCTCCTGGGGATTCGTCCTTCCCACCAGAGCTCCAACAGATGTTGAGCTTCAGAGTTTCAGACTCTGTGCTCCTCCTGTTTATAGAGTCTTAATAGAATTTAAACCATCTCCTTTCTCCTTTCTCCAGTTTTAGTTCAGTGCTTGTGACCGTTTCCACTTTTCCACTTTCTCTCCAGCTGCTTTTGGGGGGAGTGCTTTTCCTGAACTCTCCCCCCTTCTCTGTCCTCTCTCTGCAAGCACGAACACCTCCTTGTCCTCTGCGGATTATCTCTCCCCCAATTCACCTGTCTGCACCACGTACCTGCTGAATTCTGTGCTTCAGATTGTGCAGATAGTTGTGTTAATCCTCAAATCAGTTTTCTAGGTGTGAAGAATGATTTAGTGTTGATCAGGCTGTGTTTCATGCAAGACTCAAAAAAAGAAAGAAAAAAACTTTCATGCTGCTCCGCCATCTTGGCTCCTCTGAACCTGACTCTTGATTTGGGCTCATGTCATGATCTCTTAGTTCATGGGATTGAGCCCTGCCTTGGGCACTGTGTTGACAGTGTGAGCCTGCCTGGGATTCTCTCTTCCCTCTCTCTGCCCCATCCCTGTTTGCATGTGCATGCATACTCTTTCTCTCTTAAAATAAATAAACTTAAAAAAAGGATGAGATCTTGCCGTTTGTGACAACATGGATGAAACTGAAGAGCATCATGCTAATTGAAGTAATCCAGACAAAGAAAGAAATACTGCATGGTATCACTTACATGGCTAAATAAATAAATAGATAAAAGCAATAAAGAAAGAAAGAGAAAAGAAAAGAAAAGAAAAAAGAACTCATAGCAACAGAGAGTGAAATGGTGATTGCCAGAGACTTGGGGTTGTCTTTCAGTTATAAGATTAATAAGGTCTGAGACTTATACATTAGGTATAACATGGTGACTATAGTTGATTATACCGTATTGTATAATTGAAATTTGCTAAGAAAGTAGAACTTATATGTTCTTATCTTACCAAAAAAAAGTGTATGTGAGGTGACAGATGGGTTAATGAAGTCGATGGTAGGCATCCTTTCACAATGTATATGTATATGGAGTTATCATGTTGAACGCTTTAAATATACCACAATTGTATTTGTCAATTATATCTTGGTAAAGCTGGAAAAAAAACCTATCAGTCTCACTGCATTTAATAGCTGAGCTTCCCATCCAGTTCTGTTTTCCACCCTACAGACCTGAAGTGTAGGCCTTTATGTTTCTGAGTCTTAATCTTCTAATTCTTTAAGAGTACTGGGTGTGTGGAAGGTAGGGGTGAAAAGTGGAAGACCCCACAAAAGGTTATTTTATCCTCCCAAAATCTTAACCTATTTTCATCCCTTATGTGGGTTCACCAGCAGAGGGCCCCCCAATACCTTTTTTCTTCTCCCCCAAAGCAAAACCATTTAAACAAGTGGTCTGAAAAATCAGAATCAATTTGATTATATCATATCGATCACTTACCATCCTTACAAGCAATCAGAGATGCTCTTCATGGCACAGAGTGCATGTGTATATCTTTCTGGAAACGGAGACAAAGCTCAGTTTTATGGAGGACACACTGAGAAGTGGTAGGTAGCTTATAGCTATTTCAGCAAATGCAACACATTTGAACTAGCCTGGTAAAGTCATGTAATTTAATATGAAAATTCTTGCAAATGATGTTTCAGAATTAACATGAAAATGCTTGTTTTTAAAAGGTTCTGATTTTTGCGTATGTCAACTGAGAATTTACTCTTCAATCAAGTTGGAGAATCCAAGATTATTTTTTTAATCTAAGCTAATCAGTTAAATGAATGTTATTGGCTTCCAGCCTACTTTTAATTGGTAAATTTAAACCTTATAAAAGCAGCATGTTATCCCACTGTCTCTTCTAGGAGCAAACTATTCTAAATCAGTAATCTACCTGATTTCCTGAGCAGGATTGTGCTTCTCAAAGCATTTAATGGTGATTAAGGACTTTATTTGCCTATTTCATTTTCCCTGGAAAACCATGTGATCTCTGACTTTTAACTTACTTAAAATTCAGTTTTGTGTTCTATCTGACACTGTACAACAGAAAAAGTAAGCCTTAATATGAATTATGGACTTAAGTTAATAATAATATATCAATATTTGTTTATCAATTCTAACAAGTATACCGCACTGAGACAAGATAATAATAGGGGAAATAGAGTGATAGGAAGAGAGTATATACAAGAACTCTTTGTACTATCTTCCCATTTTCTTGGTAAACCTAAATCTGCTCTAAGATATAAAGTCTATTAATTTTTTTTAAGATAGAGGAAGAAATAGAATAAGATTCTAGCACTGTTTGGTAATGCCTGTTCCCACTAGATTTTGGGTAGAGCCTTGGAGAGTGCGGCCTCAGATAATTTTCAGTCTACTGACTATTTTATTCAGTTGTTGACTTAGAAGGTTATTTATTGGGAGAGGGTACACAGGACAAGTTCTGAGATGATGTTTCAAATATGTCCAGGCAGAAGAGCCACCTCACAGAGATTTCTGCTGCATCACAGGGCAAGGAAGCCACAGACATTCCCTGACCCTCAAGCCAGGCAGTCCCCATGATTGGAAGGGCCAGGCCTGTCAGCACAAAACCATGAAACTGAAAAACAAACACCACAGTGGACAAAGAACATCTCCATATCCCTGTGGGGACCAGTGATGCTAGGACCTGCCATCTCTTGCTTCCCATGTTGGCACTTCAGAAACTCCCCAACCTGATTAACACAGCCTTGGAAAAGGGAGATGGCCTCAGTTAATAAGATTATTGTTACTGCAGCTGAGTGAGGGCTTGAAAAAGAAATAAAGCTCAGTTACAGTAAAAATAATATTTGTTACACATACACATAAGATATTGAAGTTGTGGTAAATCCATTGTTTACCAAAATTAAGGAAAAAGGGAAAAAATTTTAAGCAATTAATAGAGAAATTCATTCCTCATCATTTGTGTTATAACATATATTAAAATAAATAATTTCGGGTGCCTTGGTGGCTCAGTCAGTTGAGCGTCTGTCTCTTGACTTAAGCTCAGATCATGATTCCAGAGTCTTGGGATTGAGCCCTGCATGGGGCTTCATGCTAAACATGGAGCCTGCTTGGGATTCTCTCTCCCTCTCCCCCTCTACCCACTCTCTCTCTCTCTCTCTCTCTCTCTCTCATATATATATATATATATATATATACACTTCAATGATTTCATACTTCTCAGGTTTGAAGAAACATATTTGTTTCATCATAAAGACTGGTACAAATTGATATTTATTTATAAATTTTGATATGCTTATCAATCAGAGACAATGTCATAAGATTCAGGATATAAACAAAAAAGCACCTGAAATTTTTTGATGGTCTCACTATTTATAAACTCTTATATACAGGGTAATTAGTGATTACATCTTTACATACTAATTTTTTTGTTATTACTCAAGAAAGAATTCCACTACTTCATTCTGATAATGCTGGCTAACATAGTTCATTAGCCAGAACAGTTCAATTTTATCACAAGAGCAGAATTAAAAAATGTCATTGCAATCTTAAGCCAGCATTGACAGAGCAATTGTGCTCACAATTGCTAAAATTGTTTCTGACACATATTCCACCTGCCAAACCCATAATCCTGGCACAACTGTAAAGGGGGGGGATGTAGGAAGGAATGAAAGCCCTAAGTTTATTTGAACATTTGCAGTGGATTTTATACAGTTGCTCCATTCAAATGGATATATGTACTTACTACTGTCCATTTTCTGGATGGCTGGATGTTTATCCCATGTGAGAAATAGAAGGTCTAGAGAAGACAGTTCACTTTTGGTAGGGATAAACATCCAGCCATCCAGAAAATGGGCAGTAGTAAGTACATATATCCATTATTCACCTCTTTGTGTATTGACATATTTTGTAAATTTTGCAGAGAAAGTAATGTGAAAGAGCTTTGTAAGACGTGGCTCATCATATAGGAACTACATTCTCTTATCATCCTCAGTTATCAGAGAAAATTAAATGAGGAAACCACACCCTCAAATAAGCCTACAAACTATCTGAAGTCTTACCGTAAAGTTTTATGCAGGCCACCTCAGTTTACAACCAACAGATATAGACAGATTTTTCTACACATGAAGTACAGGAACCCTTGCAAAAACTTCAGCTCAGAGACCTGGAAACATCACCAGTATCTGACTACCCTTGAACCTCATGGAACGAAATCACAGGTACTGTGGGGGAGGGGAGTGTACTATGGTAAAGCCTATGGAATCAACCTCTGAGCTCACATTTCTCCATTAAACAAGTGTGACATAACCATACCTTGGACTCCATGCCTGTGAGTTATGTAAACTAAGAATCTCTTGGGATTCTTGGCAAGTAGATTATAACTTGAAGGAGAAATATTTCCCAAGACTTTTCAAGACCCTTGGGTAAGAAAGGCTTCTACCCAGGCATTGAATCAAGACTTGAGTACCAGGAGCTTGTAACCACACACCCCACCCCCTTTTCTTTCATTCTTTTCCTCCTCCTTCTAGCTGCCTTTCCCTCTCTGTTAGTTTAACATTCATATTTGTTAAGTATCAAGGATGGAACTTTTATCTTTCTAATAATATCTTCCATTAATTCTGATGCTTTGGTTTTCAGGACTAATCCCCGGCATTTTGATAACTGCCTAATAGGCAGAGAACGTGAGCAAGTTTGGAGACTACAAACTACAGCACTCTCGGGGTGGACCTGGGATCTCAGACACAAGATAGGGTTTGTTTTTCTGGTTGGGACTAGAGAAAACAGGTGAATGGATGAGGGGAGCATTTCATGGCACCTTGATTATATTATTTCTCACCTTTCTCTACATCACTAGGGGCAGGTGTACTCCTATTCTTCATCATTTTTTTGAGTCTGGAAAATTGAAAACAAAATAAAAAACAACATATCCATCTACTCTGATAATATTTCCAGGCTTCATCAATATCAGACCTCTTTTCAGAAAGATGATTATGGCCTCACACTCAGGTTAATTCTGAAAAACAAAATCCAATAAATATTATGTTTGCACTTTTATTGTGTTTTCAGTCTTCAAGATATTACTCAACTGAGATTTTAGATGATGTGAAGTTTGTTGACTTTGAACTATTACCTTTTCTTCAATAAAATACTAAATTGCAAGAACACTGCTTTAAAGAGATAGAGAGAGAGGTCTCTCAAGCTTTGTGGTTTCCATAATAATAAAAAATATTTATTGAGTCCCCACTGTGTACTAAACTCTATACCAAGGGCTCTACACTTATTATCTCATTGAATCTTCAAGTATTATCTTGTGGTAAGATTAGGACTTTGGGATTCAAAGAATTTAAGTAATTTGCCCTGTGTCAAGAGATTAGTAAAGACCTATGAATGAGTGCCTATATATGTGTATGAATGGGATCTTTGTATGAGTTATTAAATATCACTGATGCTGAAAAATGTTTTTAAGATTTGTGCTTTGGGGCGCCTGGGTGGCTCAGTCGGTTGAGCGTCCAGCTTAGGCTCAGGTCATGATCTCACAGTCTGTGAGTTCGAGCCCCCCATCGGGCTCTGTGCTGACGGCTCAGAGCCTGGAGCCTGCTTTGGATTCTGTGTCCCTCTCTCTCTCTCTGCCCCTCCCCCACTCATGCTCTGTCTCTCTCTTTCTCAGAAATAAATAAACATTAAAAAAAAAAAGATTTGTGCTTTGGTGAAGATGATACCCACAGTCCAAGCATCATTTATTCTACTGCCAAATTAGACTGTGAATCCAGAAATGTTTTGCTGCTGCTCAGAAGTCAACCAATACCTCTGCTGTAGATGCAAACACATAGCTTTTGTGAAGTTTCCCACTTAATGTAGAACTGAGTGGATCATGAGAAATCACTATAGTTTGAAAAGTTAAGTTGTCTCTCTCTGAGCAGGCTGTAAGGGCCACTGTCAATCATGTCTGTTTGGGGGTGCAGCTCTGCTCACAAGCAGTTCTCCTACATTGTAAATGAATCTCCTAAGTGAACAACCTCCATAAGCTTGCCCTGTCTCCCTAGTCTTAAGTGACCTTCTACAGTTACATGAGAGGTTGGCAAGTTGCAGGTGCCCATTTCTTTGCACAATACTGTGTGCCTTCCCCAAACCAAGCCCCACACTTGGCATGGAACTCCCCACCAGACTACATGCTCATTCACAGTAGGGACTTTGTCCTTCTGCTTAAAGTCCTCAATTCCTAACTGGAGATGCTTACAATTTTTTTTAACCACTGAAAAATGAAAATCTTCAAATGAATAAACTAAGAGTTTTGTCCATAGGTCTTCAATGACTAAATTCATAATCTAAACAAAACATATAGGGGCACCTGGATGGCTCAGTTGGATAAGTGTCTGACTCTTGATTTCAGCTCAGGTAATGATCTTATGGGCTCAAACCTGGTGTTGGGCTCTGTGCTGACAGCGCAGAGCCTGCCTGGGATTCCCTTTCTCCCTCTCTGTCCTTCTCTCTCTCTCTCTCTCAAAATAGATAAATAAAATTTTTAAAAAATATTAAAAACCCCAAATTATATAAATCTTTCTCCCAAGCTCCAAACTCATAACTTTATTCACTTTCATCATGGACATCAGGAGAAAGAGGAGACACATCCACTAGGAAAAATCTCTGCTCCTCTTATACCCTCAAGTAAATTCTAAAAAAGGAAATATTTTGAGAATGGAAAGTAAAGTAACATAGTAAGTAAAAAATATGAAATAATAAAGGTAAAGATTTGATAAAGAAAAAGAAAACACCCTAAGGAGGGAGTAATACAAATGCACATGTAGGTGAAGAACCCATCTAACATTTACCATGTATGTTGCTCAAATGTTTGTTTAGGACATTCTGTCTTTAAATTTTTCTCTGTCTTACAGTGAAGTCATATTTATGTATGTTTATCATTGTTGAATGTGTGTGTGTGTGTTTGTGCTATATGCTTGTGTAGTAAGGATCCAAAAATTAATAAATTGTAGAAGGTAAGATTTACCAATATATCTGGTCAAAACTAATGGAGAACAAAAGTGTAGTGACTATCTTCTGTTTTCTACAATTCAGAATTCCCTTCCCTGTCTTTTTTTAACTGAATGCCTTATTTTCCACAGGAGAACCAGCTTATTCTCACTGTTTTGGTGGGACTCCCAGTCTTGGTGGGAACATTCATAATGGTACCCTCCCCACTTCTACCCAAGGTACAAGTGTCTGACCCAGCAAGTTCTATCTGACACTCTCTCCAGAGGTTTTAGCATTTTAATGAATCTGCACAGGATGGAAAATAATCTGCTTGAGTATTTCCAATGAGCATCCTGCAGAGGCTCACCCTCTGTTCTTACTACTTAGGTCTCCGGGACAATCCAACACTTCTTTTCCATTGATTGAATGAGCTACCTCAAACCTTTTCTTTTCACCTAAGTTAGAGGCAGATTCTGTTTCCCAAAATCAAAACATCCTAATGGATCCAAGAAAAGTCAGATAAAGTAGTCTGAGAACTATGTAGAGAGTTATTTTTTGGTTAAAGGGATTAGAAAAGAATCCATGGATAGACTGGCACTTTAGTTAATCCCTGAAAAAAATAGCTAGGTTGAATTAAAAAAAAAAAAAAGAAGAAGAAGAAGAATAAGGAAAGGGGTGCCTCTAATAGGATAGTTATGTGAACAAAGTTATGTGGGTAAGAAACTGTGGAAGATTACAAAGGAAACTTCAAATAGTTTATTTGACTGAAACCATTTAAATGGAAAAACTAATAAGATTGAAAGATAAAGTAATACAATTGACTAAAAGTAAACTCAATGCACAAAACAAGGGCCTCAATTTCACAAGTTGGAAGTGATACAAGTAGACAACTTGTCTGTCAAGTGTGTCCTGTCACTATTTTCCACCCTTGTTCTAGCTTTGTTATAATGAATACCTGGAAAGATAATGGCCTCCTTATAGGGACCACTACATTATTTAAAATATTGTCCCCTTAAGACACCATTGAAACTCTATGGGGAAGACTTTAAAATCTTACTAAAGTGTGACTGGTTCAGATTTGAATGCTAGTATTAAAGAGAAAGTTTTTTATACGACAGCAATGCCATAATGTCAAATGAGAAGATATAACTCTATTCACAATAAGTGAAAATCAGAAAAACTAAAAATAATTCTGTAAAAACCCACAGGAAGAAAAGTTTTTAAAAAGCTAAATATTCAGTGAAAGTAGAGAATAAAATTTATAGCTATTTCAATACTTCTCTGGTTTGTTTAGAAAACCTTACCCAAATTTACAGTTTTTGTCTTAAATAGAACTTTAATGATTCCAAGATTTATTTGAAAGAATAATATAGTCAAGAAGTTTTTTTGGAAAAATACCAAAATACTTTTAACAAAAAGGTATTAGCTGTATTTATATATAGTTATACAGAGTCAACAAAAATCCATGAGGCAAGAAATATATTCAAATGTATTCAAAGACACTATAGGGACAGAGGTTCAGAGCATGGACTTTGGAATCATGGAGAATTGCAACTGACTCTTGGTTCCAAGACTCATTTACCAGCTATGTGACTTCAGGCAAATTATTTACTCTCAAGAGAGCCTTAGTGGCCTCATCTGATAGTATCTCATATTGCTTTAGGAAGATTAAAAGGATGAACTGATAAGTAGTCAATTCTTTCTTCTCATTCCTTCTGGGCAGCAGAACACTAAACGATACTCAGAAAGCTCAATACTTGTGCTGGCTCATATCACTTGGGCAATTAGGCCATCATCCAATCCAGTAGTAATGATGATAAAATGGAATACATGGATATTCAAGAACATGCTGAGCCTTAAAAGGAGTTTTGTAATATTACTCATGGAGGAAAGAATATGTGTATTAAGGAGTCCTGTCTTTGAGTACTGGTTAATCACTCAGCCATTAATATGACATTTTATTCAGGTGATACTTTTAGCTCATCACCCAGAAATCTAATAATTAATCTTGCTAATTCAGATAATGTTGCTGAAATGCAGATAATTCATACATGAACTGAGTATAAAGGAGAATTATTTGGAAGATCATTTGCTTGAAGAGAAGTACAAAGAAATCATTTCCTAATGTGGTTAGAGGCAGTTTGGGGAAAAGATTTTACACAATAAATTAGGAAATCTTTATAAGACTTTTAATGTTTGCCAATTTTAGACATGAGAAATGACATTTTAGTCATATTATTTTAAAAATTATTAACGTGATCTGAGTTCTAAAGACAAAAAGACTCAGCAATAAGAAGCAATCAGATCACAGTATTCTTTTCCTTCTGGAGGCATTAAGGACATCAGATTAAACATTTGCTTTTCTCAGATGTTCCTGAATTATTACAACTGTTTTGCTTTAACCATTTGCAAACAGGAAAAGTTTTAAGAGAGAGAGAAAGAGAAAAAAAGAGAAAGAAACAGGGATACAGCTGTGCTGTAGGGGAGGCAAATTTTTTATGGCTTTCCTAAGAATATATCAAACTTCCACCATTGTTACTCCATAGCTACTTTCCAAAGCAAGCCATAGGATTTTTTTTCTCAGCTTCACTCTGTTTCTCCATAATGGAGAGTCTCTAGCCTCACCTTTAATAGTGCATCAACCAACCTATAATCGCCTCGAGGACTCTCAACTGTGCAATCACTTATAGCTTTAAATTGTAAGGGCATTAGCTAAAGCCACTGCCATTGTGACTTATGAATTGACTTCCCTCTGGTGGACCCTTTCCAGCAGATGGATTAGGAAATAGACACCATAATCTCGTGAACCCCCAGTGTGTACAATGAAATTGTTTAAAGTTAGTGATGGTGACACCTGCCTGAAATTATAGATGTTTGCCTTTTTTTACTTCCTGTCTCAAACAAGATTATAAATCCATTCATAGATCTGACTGATGCTCAAGTAATGACAGATGAATTGTTCTATTTTTCTTTGGAGGATATTCTCCTTTTCTCCAGGGAAACTCTATAATTCTTGCCAGGATTACTTTTTCCTCAGTAGAAATAATCTTCTCCTCCTCAATAAATCAGTTATCAAATTTTTTCACTGCACACTATCAATAAGTTTTGGGAAATTCTATAATTCTTGCCAGGATTACTTTTTCCTTAGTAGAAATAATCTTCTCCTCCTCAATAAATCAGTTATCAATTTTTTTTCACTGTACACTATCAATAAGTTTTGGGAAATTTGTTTGCAGACTTAAATGGAGAGTATCTATATAACATGTGAGTTTTTATTTTGGCTCCTATCTAAAGACTAGTATATATTTGTACTAACAGCTAATGACATAGGGAATTCAACTCTCGTTCAAGAGATTATCATGTAACACACAATAAAAGGAAGTACATTTTAAAGAAGTAAAATTAGTTAGTAAATAATTATTATGGACTTCCATGATAGTTGCCTGGACCATGCACTCCTTTATAATAATATCATGTCTCCCTCATTTCTGCAAAATCAGTTCCTAAATGAGTGCATAATATTTCATTCATTCAATGGCCACTGCATAGAATTTAGCTAATGAAACCTCCAATACACATATGTACACAAGTGCATACTTGTTCAGAATAATGTTCAAGTATACTAGAGGTCACAAATAAGAATGTATGGGCTCCAGGCAAATAATACAATTAAGGGAAATAGAAATGGTGAAACAATTGACCCTCTCTATCTCTTATTTTCCTACTTTTGAAAGAGCCATTTTATTTTTCACCTTCACTCTATAAAAGGCAAAATACATATGAAAAAATGAAGGCAAGATGATGTTTGCTCTTAGTCTCAGGAAAGTCAGAGCGGTCACTAAGGTCTATGGCTCCACATTTCAAGGGAGTAGTGATCATTCATCCATGCCTGGTATTGTCCTATGAGAACTAACAACCCGCCAGGTCAGACTTTCAACTTTCATGGGAAATCTGAATTTTTATGTGAAATCTGATTTCAAGATGTTCAGATAGGCCAAAACTATGTGGCTCAAACAAAGCAGGTATTTAGATTGAATCCAGCTCATAGAACACCACTTTGTTGCCAGAAGAGCCATATGGAAACCAGGTGATGCCAGAGAACTGAGTAAAGAAGAGTTGAAGCCTCAGTGAAGGTATGTCACTAATGCCAATAATAACAGTAACAATAAACCTTGTGTATTTCCATTTGTGTCAGAGATTTAGACTCACTTTACTAGTGATAATTACTGGGATGGAAAGAAAAAGAAAGTCCTATCCATTCCCCCCGCCTCCAGGATTTTATTCCCCAGATATAATGACTTATGTTGTAGAGGTAGAGAGAACAGGCAAGTGGGTCAAAACTGTTGCCTTAGGCACAGCCCAAGAGCATCTAATAAGTGAAAGAATTGTTACTATTTTTTTTAATAAAAGACTATTCTGTTTATAATACTGCCACGTTTATTTTCATTTGAAATATTTTCTTTTTGTTGTTGTGCATCAGTGATTTTAATCAGCAAAAATGTTTTTCTGGGATGAAATAACTGAGCCGGCCGGTCTACAGTCCTTTGAACAAAGCAATCTGATGTCTGGTTGGGGTAAGTATCACAACCGTCCAGGGCACCTTGTTTTCAGGACAGTTCAGTGACGCACCACGTTCAGGCGAGGATAAACCTCGTTCTTGTTTCGTATTAGGAGGATTATATCCACTGAGACGAGGGGCCAAACCCCATTTTTCAAGGGAAGGTTTTACTTTGAGCTTCATTTTCTTCTTGCCATGGCCACGCACAACAGCATGCCCAGTGAGACTGTTCCATCGTAAACGTTTAGCCACAGCTGCCTGGTTCACCTGCAAGCGCGCGCCTTTCCTCCTGAGAAGAGAGAGTGTGGCTCTGCAGATGAGACGCAGCAGTGCACAGGTTGACTCACAGGGCTCTCTTGGCAGCTGCATGAGTTCCTTTCTGGGGCCTGGGTTTTCATATATTGCTTATGGGAATGTTTGTGTTCACGTGCTTTCTGGCATACTTTGCATTTTCTGTCCTCTTTATGGGTTTCTCTCGCATGTTTTAGAAGCTCTATCCACGTTTTTGCCACAAAGGAGCATTCTGTTGGACAGACAGAGCCTTCGTGGCCTTCCCATGTGTCTTTTCAGCCTGCCAGATGAGGCAAAGGGAGTGTCCCACCTTTCTTGTACGCATTTGCATGCGGTGCTGGCACCGATGGATTCGTAGCCGCTGGGGTTTCTTAAAGGTTCTTCTCACAACCTTCGAAAGTGCATATATATCGTTTTTGCTGATTTTTATGTCTGCATTCACAATGCCCCTTCAAGTTTGGTTTTGTGTTGAATTTGTGATCACAGCCCCTAGTTGTACAAACGGTTTTTCCCAGGACGGTGAATCAGGACATGACAGCTCAGAAGATAGTCCCCGACAAAGGTTTTGCCCCACCATTCGTGGTAACACACAGCGGGTCTCTCTCCCTGTGGGCTTGCACAGGTGAGGGCCTAGCTTCTGCGCCTTGTTGTGATCTGAGCTGCAGTCAGGCAAGGGGCAAGTGAACCTCTGATAGGGTACAGGGGGGCAGTGGGGCGGGGCTCTCTGTCTCCTGGGGGAAGGGGGGGTGGGGATGTTAGTTCTTGACCAAGTATCACCTTGACCTTGGCCTCTGGGCCTGGGCTCAGCTAAGCGCTGAGCTGCTACGCACAGCCAACTATCCCTCGGCTCTGGAAGTCCTTCCGCACGACTTGAAATACTTTGTAAAGTAGAAAATAAGTGTAGTGACAAGCCCTGGGCCAATCATTAGAAATGCACAGCTATGATGACATTCTATAGTCTTTGTTGCTGTATACAAAAGAGTGAGAATCTCTGGTTGAGCAAAGAAAAACACAAATGATGATACGTGCTTCATTTTGCTTACTCAGAATAACTGCAGAGTTTGAAGAAATACTTATTCCCAGAGGATCACAATAGCATGATTATATGCATCTTTAAATAAAGTTTTACTTTTATTATGCAACTTTTATGTCAAATGCAAAAAAAAAAATGTTTAAAAGCTGCATAAGTGCACATAAGCACATAAAAGTGCACATAAGCCTGGCACGTAGTAGGTGATATATATTTGTAGAAAGAATAAATGGATTATTTTACCAGCAGGAGAGTGTACATGTGTCTAAATCATCTATAACTAACATTAACAGAAACATATAATTAGATCTGCTTATGTAACCATCTAAATGTAATTAATTACAGACTAATTGCATGCAGCTAATAAAATTTAATCTGAATAGAAACGAAACATAAAAGTGTCTAAAATGGAATTTATAGTTCAAATAGGCTTAACTATTGTCTGAAACAAAATTAAATTCTTTGCATAAAGAATTAATTTCCTTTTAATAACCTAAGGTGTCTCTAAACTATTTTGCATTGGGAATATAGGTAGAATATCTATCCTTAGTGCTATTTGAAAATTTTCTATTCATTAATTTATTTAAGGGAGTTAGTGACATAAATGATTTCAGTATTAATTTCTGTTAATTTTTGTATCAAATATCTTCTGAATACCCACACCCAACTAGTAAAGACAATGTTCATTTTTGTTTTCTTCCTTACTGAGCAGCAATGCTTAATGTCAAAAACATTTATTAACAGAATGTATTTAAATTCAGCATGAACAGAGCAAACAGATTCTAATCATTAATTACAATATGAAGAACATGATGCAAAATCCAGATGATTCTGTGTAAGGAATGATTAATGTCTCTTACTGTTAGGAATTGGAGAAGACTCACCAAATGGCCCATTAGATGCACATTCACAGACTTCGTAAAATTGAATTAAGTGAGGCGTTAATGCTTATAGATGTTTTAATCTTTCAAATATCAAGATTAAATCAACAATCTTTAGGAAAAAATAAGCAAAGAGACCTGAGGTATGCCTATAGTTTCCAGCTTTTAAAATATTTATCTTTTAAAAATCTAGGATTCCATAATTTGAAACATAAGAGTTCCCCAAAGGGGCTTCTGGGTGGCTCAGTCGGTTAAGTGTCCAACTTCAGCTCAGGTCATGATCTCACAGTTCGTGAATTCAAGCCCTGCATCGGGCTCTCTATGCTGACAGCTCAGAGCCTAGAGCCTGCTTTGGATTCTGTGTCTCCCTCTCTTCCTTCCCCTCCCCTGTTCACACTCTATCTCTCTGTCTCTCAAAAATATCATAAAAAAAACTTTTAAAAAAGAGTCCTCAAAAGAAAGATAGCATATATATTCTAGATGAGGTCAAGATGATGAGAATACAGGAAACTCTTTCATGGTTAAAGGGTAAGTATTTATGTCTGGTGGATTAAAGCAGGGCTTCTTCATTGTAATATTAAATTTCTCCCAACAGTAAATTGGGACATTAATTCTTTCTAGCCCCAAGAGTGATGGATAAGGAATTAGCTTATCTCTTTTCCTTTAATTACCTCTGTACTTCTAAGTAGCAAAAATTAATAATAATTCATTTGAATTAGAGACACAAAAAATCTAAGGTTTACTTTCAATTATTCATTTTAACTGGATTTTAACTTCCTTAAATGCATAAAATAGTTCTTGTGGGTCCTTAGTACAGAGTCCTTTATCTTACTATAGAAAAATATACAAAGTTCAAGGATGGCCTTGGCTAACATTATTTTGTTTTATCATTAAAAAGTGATGTTGAAATTATGAAATGACTACACAAGTACACTGGAATTAAACAAGTAAGTAAGTTGATAGAAGATGATAGAAACCAAGTTTATCACTGTTTGAGTTAGGAGTTACAGGAAAGAGATAACAATGGAAAGAATGATGAAAGTGGTCCTGGATTTGAGTTGGAGACAACAGTATGAATTCATGTTTTAATATAAATATAGATGGGTATAGATGATATATAGATAATAGAAAAAGAAAGAAAGAAAGAAAGAAAGAAAGAAAGAAAGAAAGATATATGTAGAATACTTACAGATATATGTGTAAACATGGTTAGTATTCATACATATTTCCAAACTCTTATCTGAGATAAGTAGAAGCAATGATGTTTCAGAAACAAGGAGCACACCCAGAGACCATATCTTGTTTTGTAATACCATTCTCCATAAAAGGAACTAGAATTTCCTGAAAAAAATTACTTATTCTACAACTGGGACAGGAAATGTATTAAATGAACTTGGACCATCTTGCAGTGGTAGAAGGTAAAGAAATGCTAACACACACACACACACACACACACACACACCAATGTCAGTATGGCAAAAGGACATGGCAAAAGATCCTAATTCCAAAGCTGGAATAATTTAAGCAACAAAATAAATAATTTTATTTTGGATCATAACCCCAGAGCATAAAACAAATATCCTTGAGACAATACCAATATAAATAAATGGCTAAACAAATAAATGAATAGATTGAAAAGAAGAGACAATTCTATCCTTCCATGTGGAAAAATATCAAGAAATTTATGTAGATATTCCCACCTCAAAGAGTGGAGTGTAAGTCTCTACCCCTTAAAAGTGGATTGCACATAGTAACTTCCTTCCAAAAAGTATAGTATGGAAAGAGGAAGGGGACAGGAGAGTAACTTTTCAGTGGAGATAAGTGAAAAACGCTATCTCAGCCAAGTGATCTAGGTCAACATCAGTGGTGAGAAACTATGTTGATAGCATGTATGCTTGATATGAAATGATGAGAATGATATCATACATCCCCCAATGGCCTACATCCCCCAAGCCCATAATCACAGTCTAATTGTGAGAAAAACATCAAACCCAATTGAGGTACATTCTATAAAATACCTGACCAGTACTCCTTAAAACTGTTGAGGCCATCAAAAATAAGGAAAATCTGAGACACTGCCACAGTCTAGAGAAACATGAGGGGACATGATGACTCGCTATAATATGGCATCCTGAATAAGGTTCTGGACAGAAAGGGACATTCAGTAAAAACTAAAGATGTCTGAATATATTATGGGTTTTAGTTAATAATAATAATATATCAATATTAGTTAATTGTGACAAATGTACCATACTAATGTAAGATACTAACAGTAAGAGAAATTGAGTGTCGTATATACCCTCTACTATCAGAGGTTTTCTGGAATTTAAAAGTATTTTAAAATAAAACTTCATTGAAAAAACCATGATATTGATTTTTCTCCTATTGGAATAATGATAATTGTAGAGTTTTTATTTGATTGGTTTTATTTTACATTAGAGCTTGCTTTCTCTCCATATTCTTGGCATTTATAATCCCCTATTGACTTCAGTGCTATAAACCGGTTACCCAAATCCTTACTGATGATACCTGAAATATAGAGAGTGAATCTGCATTGTTTTAAATTATATTTGCAATAATAAGAAATGTGTTGTTTTTCAAGGTCAAGATATGGTATTGTTACTGCAATCAAAAACCGGTTAAGACCAAATGTGCTCAGGTAGCTCATGGACTCATTTTGAAGTTGCTTTAGCAACAGTTTATTCAATTCATTTGACAGCCCATCCATCATATATCATGTTCCTATGCTCTTTGTAAATGGAAGGTTTTGCAATCAATGAAAAGCACCCATAATACTATTCTCTTAAAAGAGCATAATTTAAATTTAATGGAAAACTTCTCAAAGGGATGCAGGAAAAATGTTACTGTAGTTTTGAAAAACAAAAGCCTTCTGCCTTTTAAGTAACATATAGTACAATAAAATACACATATAATTTCACATATATATGCAGAGAAAGAAATTATTATTAAGTATAACAGAAGACTTTATTTCCTGGTTGATAATTTCACAGAAAAAGTTTTTATGTCAAAAAACTAAGCAAATATAAAGGGGTGGAATGAAATGTAATTATATCCTCCTAAGAGTAAGTGGCATTGAAATTTATTAAAATTACCTTTTTTGCAAGAAGACTAGAAAAGATTTATAAAAGGAAAAGTTTCAAGTATCTAGCCTAAACATGAAATGCAAGTATATAATTTTGGTTTAATCATATGTTTTCCTTCTTTTTATGTTAATCTTTTTTTTAAATTTTATGTAAATCCAAGTTAGTTAACATATAGTGTAATAATAGTTTCAGGAGTAGAATTTAGTGATTCATCTCTTACACCAAGCACCCAGTGCTCATCCCAACAAGTGCCCTCCTCAATGCCCATCACCCATTTCCCCCATCTCCTCCTCAACCCTCAGTTTGTTCTCTGTGTTTAAGAATCTCTCAAGGTTTGCCTCCTTCTTTGTTTTTATCATATTTGTCCTTCCTTCCCCTATGTTCATCTGTTTTGTTTCTTACATTCCATATAGCATATGTTTCTCTTTTTATTACAGCCAATTACCTTAATACATTTTTTGGTACTGGGCTACAACTTTTAATGAAAACAAACCATAAATCATTAAATAATTGACCCAAATGTTTATTCCAGATATCACATTCCAGGTTCACTTCAATTCTGTAAATCAAACAGGCCCTAAAGCTGAAAACTATGATCAATTAGAGGATTCTGAAATTTTATCCTGTAGATCTCCAAGCCATTTGCTTCTCGACGATCATCTTATTTCCATGGTTTATTTGGAATCTGAAATAGAAACAAAGACATGTAGTGGCAATCCTAACACTTCTTTTTAGATTTAAGTAACAGCACTGAACAAACCTCTGGTGATATTAACAATTTTGTAGAAAATTACAAGTTATTCTTTCTCAATAAAAAGGGGAAGATTCCTACACTTACCAAATATATTAAAGAATATAGTGGTCTTAAATATAATTGGCTTACGACCTTGACAAAATACTATTAGTTGGAGCAATACCTATTGTGTTATTTTTCCACATTATATCATGAGAATGTTTAAACATACAAATAAATGGAAAGCACTGTATAGTAAACATGCACAGTCTCATCACCTAGATTCTGTAGTTAACATCTTGTGATTATTTGCAAATTTCACACATTTACTCATCCTTCCATCCATCAATCATTCTACCTTATTTTTTCCTGGATTTCAAAGTAAGTTGTAGACATATTTCACCCATAAGCATTTCATTATGAATATCAATATTTGTTTATGTTTTTTGAAGTAGAGTTTACAAAATGAAACATCTAAGTCTCAAGTATACATTTAAAAAATTTTAGCAAATCTAGATACACAAACAACTAGCGAACTGCTGTCAAGATATCAAATACCGCCATTGCACCAGAAGATTCCTTCACATTCTTTTCTAGCCAGCGCCTACCCCACCCCAACAGAGGGAACTAGTGCTCTATGTTTCACCACAAATCAGTGCTGCCAGATTTCATGCAATTGCATTCATTTAATCTGTACTCTTCTCTGAAGGCATATTACATTCAACAAACTGATTTTGGAATTCATCCATGTTTCATATATCAGTGATTTTATAGCAGTTTTATTGAGGTATAATTTACATATCATGAATGCATCTTTTTTTTATTCAAGTATAATTAGCATGCAGTGTTATATTAGTTTGTACAACATAATAAGTCAACAATTCTATGCATTTCTCAGTGCTCATCAGGAGAAATGTGCTGTTAATCCCCTTTATCGATTTCACCTCCACCCCCCCCACCTCACCTGTGGCAACCACCTGTTTGTTCTCCGTATTTAAGAGAAATCCCTATTTTAAGTGTAATTCAGTGAATTTTTGGTAAATATACAGAGTTGTGTGACAATACTGCATTTGAGTTTTAGAATATTTTCTTTAGCCCAAAAAAGTTTCCTCACGCCAGTATGCAATTAATTCCCTCTCTGCTCACCAGCCACAGGCAAATAATGATTTCCTTTCTGCCACTCAAGACTTATCATTGCATAGAATCACAAATATACAGTCTTTTGAGTCTGGCATTCTTTCACTTACTATGTTTTTGAGATTCATACATGTATTAGGTTGTATCAGTACTTCATTCCTTTTATTATTAAGTAGTATATTCCATTGTATTGTTATACCATGTATTGTTTATTCATTCACCAGTTTATGGATATTTGGAGTACCTACTTTTAGACTAATATGAATAATGCTAATATGAACATTTACATATAAATCTTTATATTTACATATAAACTTTTGTGTGAATTCCTGTTTTAAGTTGTCTGAAGTTGCTGCATTGTATATTATGTTTATTATTTAAAGCTTTCAAAACTTGTCAAATTATTTTCTAAAGTGGTTGTATCATTTTATGTTTCTGCCACTAATGTGTGAGATACCAGTTTCTACACATTCTTCTCAACACTTGCTGTTATCTTTTTTATTGCTGCCATGCTAGTAAGTATGTATCTCATTGAGGTTTTGACTTCCATTTAATATGCATTCCTCTAATGACAAATTATGTAGAGCATCTTTCCATATGCTCATTAGTCATTCTTCTTTGGGAAATGTCTCCTTGGATACTTTGCCCATTTACAAAATTGAGTTATTTGCCTTTTTTAGTATTGAGTTGTGTAATGGTTAATTATATGTGTCGATTTGACTGACCCACAGAATGCCCAGATATTTCTAGGGATGTCCGTGAGGGTGTTTCCAAAGATATTAACTTTTGAACTGGTGAACTAAGTATATAGCAGATGGCCCTCCCCCAATGGGTAGGCATCATCCAATTCAGTGAGGACCTAAACAGAGAAAAAGACAAAGGAAGATTGGCTTTGTTTTCTGCATGACTGCAAGCTGGGATATACATCTATCATATATTTATAATATATTATAAATCTATTATATATATATATACACATACACACACATATATATAATTTTGGCTCTGTTATATATATTTTATATAATTATATATAATATTATATATTATATATAATTATATAAAATATGTCCTTTTTGTTCTCTTTCTCTCTTGGGACCTCTAATATGTAACAATTCTTTATATTCTGGACACAAGTCTTTCATCAGACGTATGATTTACAAATGTTTTTACTATCTGGAGTGTCTTTTCTCCCCACCCCTCCAACACACACAAACAGGATAAATTTTTTAAGTGAAATTTTTATTGAGACAACTATACATTCATATGTAGTATGAATAGTATACTATGTATACATATGTAGTATGAATATTACTGATATGTAACATTTTTTCATTTACCCCAATGATATCTTGCAAAACTGTAGTACATATACTACAGTACTACAATATCACAGCAATGATATTGACATTGATACCATCTATTAACCTTATTCAGATTTTCCCATTTTCACTTGTACTTATTTGTGAATGTGTGTATTCATGCATGTGCCATGTTATCACACGTATAGGTTCATGTACAGCAGCCTTTATTTTCTTATACTTCACTTTATTGAGCTTTGCAGATATTATATGTCTTACAAATCAAGGCTTGTGCCACCCTTGTGTTCAGTAAGTCTATCAGTACCAGTTTTCCAACAACATTTGCTCCCTTAATATCTTTGTGTCACATTTTGGTAATTATTGTAATACTTCAAACTTCTTCATTATGATTATATTTATTATGGTGATCTGTGATCAGTGAGCTTAAAGTTACTATTGTAATTGTTTTGGGGTGCCATGAAGTGTACTTATATAAGGCAGTGAGCTTAATCAATAAATGTTATGTGTGTTATGACTGCTTCACTGACTGGCCATCTCTCCCTCTCCTCAGGCCTCCCTATTCCCTGAGACAAAACAATATTGACATTAGACCAATTAATAATTTTACAACTGCCTCCAAGTGTTCAAGTGAAAGGAAGAGTCACACAACTCTCACTTTAAATCCAAAACTAGAAATGATTAAGCTCAGTGAGGAAGACTATTCAAAAGCAGAGATAAGGTGAAAGCTAGGCCTCTGGCACCAAATAACCAAGTTGTAAATGCAAAGGGAAAGTTCTTGAAGAAAATTAAAAGTGTTTCTAATGAACAGTGGATAAGTGCAGTTGATGATAGGAATGTGAAGCAGCCTTATTGCTGATATGGAGACAGTGTTAGTGGTCTGGATACAAAATCAAACAGCCAAAACATTCCCTTAAGCCACAGCCTAATCCAGAGCAAGACCCCAACTCAATTCTTTAAAGAATGAGAGAAGTGAGGAAGCTGAAGAAGTAAAGTTTGAAGCTAGCAAAGGTTTGTTCATAAGATTTAAGGAAAGAAGCTTCCTCCAAAACAGAAAAGTGCAAGGCGAAGCAGCAAGTGCTGATGTAGAAACTAGAGCAAGTTATCCAGAATATTTAGCTAAGGTAGTGAACAAAGGTGGTTACACTAAACAATATAGTTTTAATGTAGATGAAACAGCCTTCTATTGGAAGAAGATGGACTAGGACTTTCATAGCTAGAGAGAAGTCAAGCTAGAGAGAAGAAGTCAATGCCTGGCTTCAAAGCTTCAAAGGACAGGCTGACTCTCTTGTTAGAGGCTAATGCAGCTGGTGACTTAAGTTGAAGCAAGGGCTCATGTACCATTACAAAAATCCTAGGGCCATTAAGAAGTATACTCTGCCTGTGATCTGTAAATGGAAAAACAAAGGCTGTATGACAGCACATATGTTTGCAACATGGTTTACCAAATATTTTAAGCTCACTGTTGAGACCTACTACTTAGGGGGAAAAATTCCTTTTAAAATGTTTCTGGTCATTGACAATGCATCTGGTCACCCAACAGCTCTGATTGAGATGTACAGCAAGATGAATGTTGTTTTCATGCCTGCTAACAAAACATCCATTCTATAGTTCATGGATCAAGGAGCCATTTTGACTTTCAAGTCTTATTATTTAAGAAATATATTTTATAAGTCTATATACAGCTGCCATAGATGGTGATTCCTCTGATAGACCCAGGAAAAGTCCATTGAAAACCTTTCAGAAAGGATTCACCATTCTAGCTGCCATTTAGAACATTTGTGATTCATGGGAAGAGGTCAAAATATCAACAATAACAAAAGTTTGCAAGAATCTGATTCTAGTCCCCATGGATAACTGTTAGGGTTCAAGACTTCAGTGGAGGAAATAACTCAGAAATGGTGGAAATAGCAAGAGAACTACAATTAGAAGTGGGGCCTGAATATATGACTGATTTGGTGCAATCTCATGATAAAACTTGAACAGATGAGGAACTGCTTCTTATGGATGTGCAAAGAAAGTGGTTTCTTGAGATGGAATTTACTCTTGAAGATGCTGTGAAGATTGTTGAAATGACAACAAAGGATTTAGAATATTACATAAACTTAATTGATAAGACAGAAGCAGGTTTGAGAGGACTGACTCCAATTTTGAAAGAAGTTCCACTGTGAGTTTATAGAAAACATACTTCAACATAATAAAGACTATATAAGACAAACACACAGCTGACATCATACCTAATGGTGAAAAGTTTTCCAAGATCAAGAACAAAGAAAGATGTCCACTCTTAGCACCTTTTTTCAACATAGTACTGGAAGTCCCAGCCACAGCAATAAGACAATGAATGAATGAATGAATAAATAAATAAATAAATAAATAAATAAATAAAACAAAACAAAAGACATTCAAATTGTTAAGAAAGAAGTAAAACTGTCACTATTTGCAGATGATATGATACTACATATTGAAAACCATCAAGACTCCACTAAGGAGTTATTCGAATAAATAAATACAGTAAAGTTTCAGGATACAAAACTGAGATGCAGAAATCAGTTGTGTTTCTATACACTAATAATGAACTATAAGAAAGAGAAATTAATAAAAACAATTCTATTTACAGTTGGATCAAAAGGAATAAAATACCTAGAAACAATTTTTTTTAATTTTTATAATGTTTATTTATTTCTGCAAGCCAGAGAGAGACAGAGCATGAGTGGAGGAAGGGTATAGAGAGAAGGAAACACAGAATCTGAAGCAGACTCCAGGCTCTGAGCTGTCAGCACAGAGCCCCATGTGGGGCTTGAACCCATGAACAGTGAGATCATGACCTGAGCTGAAGTCGGACGTTTAACTGACTGAGCCACCCAGGCACCCCTAAAATGGGAAAAGGAATAAATTTAACCAAGGAACTTAAAGACCTTTACTCTGGAAACTACAAGATATTGATGAAAGAAATTGAAGACAACACAAATGAATGGAAAGATATTCTCTTCTCACAGATTGGAAGAATTAATATTCTTAAAATGTCCATACTATCCAAAGCAACTTATATATTCAGTGAAATCCTTATTAAATACCAATGGCATTTTTCACAGAACAGAACATATACTCCAAAAATTTCTATGGAACCGCAAAAGATCCCACATAACCAAAGCAACGTTGAGAAAAAGAACAAAGCTGGAGATATCAAATCCTCTGATTTCAAACTATACTAGAAAGCAAATACTAAAACGATATGGTACTGGCCTAAAAACAGACATACAGATCAATGGAACAGAATAAAGAGCACAGAAATAAGCCCACACTTACATGATCAATTAATACATGACTAACGAGGCAATAATACACAATAGGAACAAGATCAGGGCATCTGGGTGGCTCAGTAGGTTAAGCATCCAACTCTTGATTTTGGCTCAGGTCATGATATCATATTTTGTGAGATCAAGCCCTACATCAGCACAGAGACTGCTTAGGATTCTCTCTCTCCATCCCTCCCCTCTCCCCTCTATGCCTCTCTCTCTCTCTCTCTCTCTCTCTCTCTCTCAAAATAAATAAATAAACATTTAAATATATATTTTTAAAAAAGGGAAAAATACCATCTCTTCAATAAATGGTGTTGGCAAAACTGGACGGCTACATGCTAAAAAATGACACTGGGGCCACTTTCTTACACCATATACAAAAATAAATACAAAGTTAATTAAAGACCTAAATGTAAGACCTGAAACCATAAAACTCCTCACAGAAAATATAGACAATAAACTCTTAAACACTGGTATTGGCAATATTTTTCTGAACCTGCCTCCTCAAAGCAAAGGAAACAAAAGCAAAAAATAAGGAATTGGGATTACATCAAGCTAGAAAACTATTACATGGTGAAGGAAACCATTATCAAAATGAAAAAGCAACCAACAGAATGGGAAAAGATATTTGCAAATGATACATCAGATAAGAGGTTAATATTGAAAATATTTAGGGGCGCCTGGGTGGCGCAGTCGGTTGAGCGTCCGACTTCAGCCAGGTCACGATCTCGCGGTCCGTGAGTTCGAGCCCCGCGTCAGGCTCTGGGCTGATGGCTCGGAGCCTGGAGCCTGTTTCCGATTCTGTGTCTCCCTCTCTCTCTGCCCCTCCCCCGTTCATGCTCTGTCTCTCTCTCTGTCCCAAAAATAAATAAAAAACGTTGAAAAAAAAAATTAAAAAAAAAAAAAAAAGAAAATATTTAAAGAACTCACAACTCAACACACATAAACACACACACACACACACACACAAACACACACACACACACACACACAAACTAAAAAGTGAAAAATGACTTGAACAGACATTTTTCCAAAGAAGACATACAGATGACCAACAGGTACATGAAAATGTGCTCAACATCAGGGAAAATCCAAATCCAAACCACAAAGAGATATCACCTGACTCAGTCAGAATGGCTAGGATCAAAAACACAAGATAGGCCTCTACTCAAGATGGTAGCCCTGGAGAGCATGGCCACTGATTCAGAGGTCCCAAAGAGGTGCAGGATTAGGGTGGCCACTGATGAGAGGAGCTGGGAGGAGAAGGAAGAGGAAGAAGAAGAGGTAGAGCAGTGGGTTTTGGTGGAATTGTCTGGAATTATTGATTCAGACTTTCTATCAAAATGTGAAAATAAATGCAAAGTTCTAGGAATTGACACTGAGAGGCCCATTCTTCAAGTGGACAGCTATGAAGAATAGTATGGAGAGTATGAAGACACTCTTGGGACCTGGACTGTATCTGAAGAAAATGTTGAATATGATGATACAGAGGGCAATAAAAAAACAGTGCTAAGATAAAATGCCATACAATGAAGAAACTCAGCATGACAAGGACTCTTCTGACAGAAAAGAGGGAAGGAGAAGAAAACAGGTGATGTGGAATGGCTACAAATCAAGGACAACAATTTCTTCTATAGACCCAACATGATTTTAGCTTTCTGCATGAAAATGAAGATAATAAGCCTTCAGCCTCAGACAAACCTTTGGAAGTGGAAGAGGAAGAGATTAAAATGAAAGATAATTCAAACCTGAGTTATGAACAGGGGAAACCACTGAACTTGGAAATAGAGAAGCCTGGTCCTCTTATTGATATCCCTTCTTCTGAGACAGAGGTTCTGTTTTTATGGAAACTCATAAAACTCACTTCTATTGCCTTAGAAATCACTCCTAGAAGAAATGTTTCTTATAACAACTACTAATGAACTTTTTGGAGTTTTTATATAAAATTATCGTGTAACTTTCAGTTTTTTACTATTTTACTAGTTTTGTTGGTTATACACACATTTCCAATATAGCGCAGTTTAATATACCAGAATCATTAAGGATGAGATATGAGTTCAAAGATTAAAATTTGGTATAAATGACTATAGGGACCCATCACTGATAAGTTCTTTACATTGGAAGTTTTATTAAAGTAAGTGTAAAAGTTTTTTTGTTTTGTTTTTGTTTTTGCTTTTGTTTTTCAGCCATCACAAATCACCATGAACTTAGTGGCTTAAAATGACAGAAGTGTATTATCTTGCAGCTTTGTAGATCTGCCATCTGACATGGGCTGGGCTAAAATTAAAGTGTTGACAGGACTTCATTCTTTTCTGGAGGTTGGGAGTGGGGGATTATATTTCCTTGTTCATTCAGTTGCTGGCAGATTTCAATTCTTTTCAATTGAAGAATCAAGGTCCCATTTTCTTGCTGTCATCTGAGAACTGTGCCCAGCTTCTAGAGCCTGCCTACATTCCTTGGCTCTCTTCAAAACCACTAATGGTCAAGTCTCTCTCATTCTTTGACTGTCTCCTGTTTCTTCCATCATCCTATCTCTGACCCAACTTGCTAATTACCTCACTCAATATCTGTTCTTTCTTTTTTGGGTTTGTAACAAAATCCCAGAATTATTCTGGTTAGCGATGTGTATATGTGGTCACATGGCTAAGTTCTGGCCAGTGACATGGAATTATAAGTATTGAGTGATAAATGCTTCTGGAAAGCTACCTTAAACTTGAAGGCATGAAGGGAAATGGGCCAGTTCATCTTCTCTTTCTTCTTGCTGAAACATGAACATGGTGGCTAGATATTCAGGAGGCTTTTTGGACTATAAAGTAACCTTGGAAATAGAAGTTATGAATGGCAGAGCAATAGATAGAATATTGGACTCTGTAGTACTTGGATGGCTCAGTCAATTCAGGGTCCAATGAAAGGAACAGCTTTGAATTCAAATGACAGCCCTGTCTTAGTTTAAAGCTAGGTTCTCTTTTCTGCTTATTATGGATCTTTGATAAGAAATACAATTGCTGAGAAGTCTGTTTTACAAGCATTGTGAGACCTTTCCTGTAACCCGCTGTGTAGTAGAATGGGCTGTAAAACTTCCTAAATGTAGTCTGATATGTAATGAAATAAGTGATTGTATACAAACTAACCGGCATTTCTCGCTTCTGTAAACCTGCTTGCTTAGCACATTCCTCACCTACCCCCTTCCCCCTTTCTTCCTCTCGCCACAAGTAAAAACCTCCCCTGTGCTATTTGTCTCTGTCTATAAAAACGCTATACCAACCCTAATCGTGGCCTCTTGTGTCACCGGCGACGAGTGTGCAGAGGACCAGGTTCGAACCTGCAATAAACGACCCTTGCCGCTTGGCTTTGACTTACGACTCTGGTGGTCTTTTGTGGGAGGTTTTAGAACTTTGGGCATTACACCAATTTTGATTTCAGGTCAGGTCATGATCCCAGGGTCATGGTATTGAGACTCACGTCAGACTCTGCACTAAGTATTCTCTCTCTCTCCTTTTGCCCCTGACCTCACTCTGTATCTCTGAAATTAAAAATAATAATAACAATAATAATAATAATAGTAATTAATAATAATAATGGATCTTGATATGATAGTGCCCTGTACTGACAAGAATAAAGAAGGTTAATAACCTTTAATACATTAATAATAATCTTTTTCTTCCTGGTAAAATGACTTCAAGATTACCTTTTGGCATTGTTTTCTCTGGAAATCTACTAGATAACATAACAATAGAATGTCAACTGCGATGTCAGGCAATAGTGTTTATAATTAAAAATATCCCCTTATTGGTAAACTGTATCTAGACCAAGAAGGCTATGACAACTCTGCCCATTGGAAAATATGGACTTTGGGCTTCTTTAAGTGCTGTGTTTCTTATTACAAAAATCCCTGGAAACTACACTCATGGATGTTACAAGAAATATTGCTTCTTGAGGAGACTGAAGTTTCTAAACCAGTGTGGCTTGTGCACCCACCCAAATCATCTTGTTCCCTTACACCTGAACTGACAATTGGGTGCCAGAGTAGAGCCTCCTATTGCAACAAGCCTCAAGCTGCTGTGCTGGTTCCTATGAAATTAAGTGAGCCTGGTGCCGGGTTCAGTCCCATGAAGCCTATTGGGTACTGTAAGTGTGAATACCATTACAAACCTGTGACTACTGCTGCTGTTCAGGTAGATAAGGCACTGCAACTACCTACTTCTGGCCTTTTATGTGAGAGAGAAGTAACTTTTCTCTTCTTTAAGTCACTCTGTATTAGCCACACATAATCCTACTTAATTCATTATGCATTTTGAAAAATAGAGAAAAGTCCAAGGAAGTAGAATGGAAGATTCTTGAGATTTGTAATCTTGCAAAAGGAACTGATCTAGACTGCAGTGTAGTTCTACCTTATTGGGGAGTAAGGTTAGGAATTCCCTGAGCCTGCACCAATGGCTTAACACAGTTTAGGACGAAAGCATCCAAGAATAGACAAACAGAAAAAGTGCCCCCAGCATAGAACAAAAGCAGAAAGCTGCTTCCACAGGATGAAAGCATCTGAGAAGTGGTAAACAGGGCAATAGACCACAGCAGACAGGTGAAACTGCCTGGAGCTAATTAGCAAAAGAAAAGTGCCTTGTTGACCCTGAGGTAGCATGCTCTATCTATCTTACCCCCTAGGCAAGTTAAGATAAACAGACAGGATGCCTGGTGCCTGCCATAAACAGCCACCTGCTCAACACCAGGGTTTTGTTTTGTATTGACCCAAACCCCTAACACCACATATCTTCAAAACCCCCTTTCTCTCACACACTGGATTTAATGATCATTGTTTTATTGTCTCTTTCTGAACATCCATCACATTTGTAAGCCTTCTGATCCTAATAAATAGGGAGCAAGGACCCATACTCGGGGTTCTTGTCTCCTCCCAGACATTAGCCTCTCTTGTGTTTAATTCTGCATCTGCTGTCTTGCTGGACAAGAGAGAATTCCATACTCAAAGTCTGCAACATACCTTACATTGAAGAAGTTAATAAAGTCTTATATTCTGAAGAAGAAGAAAAAAAAAAGACAAGATATAAGTGTTGGCAAAGATGTGGAGAAAAAGGAACAGTCATGCACTGTTGGTAGGAATGTAAATTGGTACAGCCACTGTGGGAAACAATGTGGAGGTTCCTCAACATATTAAAAATAGAGATACCATATGATCTAGTAATTCCACTTCTGGATGTTTATCCCAAGAAAAAAAAATGCTAATTTTAAAAGACATGTGCACCCCTATGTTATTGCAGCATTATTTATAATATCCAGAGTATGGAAGAAATCTGTCTATTGATAGATGAATGGATAAAGAAGATTATATATATAAATATATATATATATATATTTATATATAGAATGTATATAATGGAATGTGTATACACACATATATACACATTACATTATATATATATATATATATATATATATATATTCTGTTTAAAAAAACAGAAATAAAATCATAAATACAGAGAACAACCTGGTATTGACAGAGGGAAGGAGGGTGGGATGATGAGCAAAATAGGTGAAAAGGATGAAGAGGGACAAACTCTCAGTTATAAAACAAATAACTCACAGAGATGTAAAGTGCAGCATAGGGGATGTAGGTAATATTGTAATAACTTTGTATGGCAAAAATGGTAACTACACTTGTGGAGAACATTTTATAATGTATATAATTGCCAAATCACTATGTTGCACATCTGAAACATAATATTGTAAGCTAACTATACTTCAATTAAAATTTAAAAATATGTTTTAAAAACAGAGAGACAAGTCCAGTATTTGGATATGAAAACATCATATATAGCAAAATTCTTTGGAAGAATATACCAAAATCCAAAATCTGTCATTCATATTATCTAGGATACAAACCAAACTACTCAACATAATTAATAATGAAAAAAAATGTGAAAAATTCCCAGTAGAAAAGATAGTAACAGGAAATAAACTGTAGGTGACCCAGATGCTGCCATTAGCAGACCAGGACACTAACATACCTATTTTTAACTATGTTTGACTACATAAAGAAAATATGTCATACTGGAAAGATAGGGAATTCAGCAGAGATAACAATTTAAAGGTAACAAGTAGAAATACCAGAACTATAAAGTACAATGTGTGCGTTTTTAAAAAAATATTGGATAGAGTAAAAGTACAATAGAGATGACCCCCCACACCAAAATTTCAAAAGTCAGTGAACTTAAATGTATCTCAATAAGGATGATCTATTCTGCAATACTAAGGGGATAAACTGAAAATACAACTAGAATCTTAAGAATCTGAGGAATAAATTTCAAAAATCTTTCATGGAGACACAGATGTGGAAAAAAGAGAGATTGGGGCAGAAAAAAATTTTAATAATGTAAAATTTCCTGATACCATACACAAAATTAATTTGAGATAGATTATAGAACTAAATGTAAAAGCTAAAATTATAAAGCTTTTTAAAGAAAATATTAGAGAAGATTCTTTGGAGCTATAAAGTCTTAGAGGAACAAAAGAAACTAAACAAACTAGAAACTAAAAAAAACTACTCAACTACTTTAATAAAACTAAAGAGAAAAATTAGATTTGATCAGAATGAAAAACTCCTGATCTTCAATAAATAAATAGATATATAGGGGCACTTGGGTGGCTCAGTCTGTTAAGCATTTAACTCTTGATTTTGGCTCAAGTCATGATTTCACAGTTTGTGAGATCGAACCCAATGTCAAGCTCTGTGCTGACAGTGTGGAGCCTCCTTGGGATTTTCTCTCTCCCTGTCTCTCAGCCCTTCTCCCACTCATGCTCACGATCTTTCTCCATCTCTCTAAAAACAAATAAACAAACATTTTTAAAAAGGTAAAATAGATATATAAAGAAGGTCTACAACAAAATAATTTTTTTAAAAACAAGTAACTCATCACAAATGGAAACAAAATTGAATGTATATTTCACAAAAGAAGACATACTATTTTTTTTTAAAGATTTTCTTTTTTTAAAGTAATCTCTACCCCCAACATGGGACTGGAACTCACAACCCTGAGATCAAAAGTCACATTCTCTATTAACTGAGCCAGCAAGTACCCCAAAAGAAGACATACTATTAATCATTAAGCACATCAACAAAATGAAAAATAAACTCACAATGACACATCTCTACATAAAGCCAGAATGGCCAAAATTAAAAGGAAAATTATAATTATATATATATATATATATATATATATATATATATGCTGGCAAGGATATGAAGCAAAATCTTATACGTTGTTGGTGGGAGTGTAAAATGGTACCTCTACTTTGGGAAATGATCTGGCATTAAAAACAAAATCTAAGTATACATTTTCTGTGACCCAGAAATACCACTTTTAGGCATTTACCCAAGAGGAATAAAAACCTGTAGCCACAAAAATAGCTGTTCATAGCAGCTTTATCCATAATAATCAAAAATTGAACGCACCCAGATGCCTATCAATAGATTATCAACTGTGATATATTCACACAATGGAAAATTACAGCAAAAAAGGAACACATTGCTTATTCAGTCAGCAACGTTGATGAATCTCAAAAAAAAACCATATGCTGGGTGGAAGTACATACATTGTGGTTCCATTTACATGAAGTTCTAGAATAGGCAAAATTAATCCACAGTAGAAGAAAATTTAGAACTTCATTTGTCTTTTTGGAACAATGGCAAGGATTGATTCAGAAGGGGTATAAGAGACTTTATGGGGTGCAAAGTAATGTTTTATATCTTCATCAGGGTCTGGTTACATTGGTCTTTGCTTTTACCAAAAATCAGCTAATACACTCTCAAGATTCATGAATTTCAGTGCATGTAAATTTTACCTCCATAGGAAAGGAAACAACTGTAAACAATTAGTGAACTCTAGTTAATGATATGTTTGTTCAGGGGGAATTGTACTTATGTCATTTATTTTCAAATGCATCAAACAAATGAGATAAATTGATGAATAGGTAGAAGATAGATATGATAAAAAGAAATGTTCTGAAAGAATCTAAATTGTGGCTATACAAGTATTAACTTTGATATGTGTTTCAACTTGAATGATTTTTGAGTATTTTCATAATATAATGTTAGGAAAAAAACATAAGGAAAAATGTCTTCTGCTACTACCAAGAATAACAATGGTTTCACAGAATGACTTTGACACCACCAATAGAGGGTGACCCTAAAATACATTACTCATCACTGTTATACTTTTAAAAACTATGATGAGGCTATACAATTATATAATTCCCATATAACTTCTTGTTTCAAATATATGAAGATTTAGTCATCATGTGCCATTTATCATAAGGATAGAAGGAAAAAACTTGGCATTTGCTAGCAATTGCATTTGAATCTAATTGATTTGTTTCCAAGTGATTAATTTGAGTGTTATTGTCAGCACATGGAGGTCTATTCTAATGCACTCAGGTCTTCATTTACTTTGAGTCTCAATTTTCCTTCTGTAAAAGAATAAGGCAGTTCAGCTCAACTAAATTTTACTCAACTAAAAAAATATTTAGTATTTTACTAAATACTACTCAACTAGTAGTATTCCAGGCACAGTGCTAAGTGTGACTAGATAAAATTTATGGAATGTGATCTTTCCCTTCACAGAGTTCACAGGCTAATAGAAAAATAAACATATGATCTGTTGACCATCAATAGGTAGCAGTAAGTGCCATGGGAAAACAGCCTGGAAGAGGGACATATCACTCTGGCTGCATGTAGACAAAGGATCATGGAAGTTTCTCTTGGATGAAAAGGGGTTAGCCTTATACAAGGTGACCAAGGTGAAGAGGGTTTCACTGAAAAGTTTCTGGGGACTGTTGGTGAGGACTGAGTGTCAGGAAGATGATGAAGTTGGATGTCTCTTCCACATGTATCTCTATGAAAGTGAATTTTTACCTGTCCTTCCAGCCCTACCTACAAAGGCATAAATTGGCTTTAGCTAAAAATGGATCAAGAAGTAGAATTTGCACCTTAGTCTATGATGTGGTTCATGTAATATATGAGCTTCTGAAGCAGCTCTGAGGTTATTAGCAAAACATTTCTTCAACATTAGGTAAGGAAATGGTCAGGAACATTTATCCACCACAATAGTTGTGTAATTAACTGCTATCAGAGGCTGGAACATCAGCAGTTCAACAGTGAATCAAGCAGCAATAACAGAAGTTACAGCTGAGGCAGCAATTACCTACTGTATACTGATCACCAGTGGGAAAAGACGTGTTGCACTTAGTGTTTTAAAAAATACTGTCCCAATCATTACATTCCTATGAAATCAACAATAACCTTGCACATTTTTTTATTTCCATTTTAGAGGAAAATAATTAAAACTCAAAAAAGGCAAAATAATTTTCTGAAGTTCCCATAACTAGCAAATATCATCTAAAGTTGTGTGGTTTGACTTCAAAACTTTTTCCATCCTGAAAAGCAGTAGGATCCCCAACTTAGCTGATTATCAAAATCACCAGGAAGCCTTCAAAAAAAAATTCTGCTTTCCTATATACCTATAAACACAATGAACAAGTGGAATCTGAAATTAAAATCACAATAACACATTAGTACCCCTAAAATAATACAGATATAATAAAAAAAACATGTACAAAATCTATGGGATAAAAACTATATAACTGATGAAAGAAGTAAGTAAATGGAGAGATATCCTATGTTCATGGATAAGAAAGGAAGACTTAATATTGTCAAGATGTCAGTTCTTCTCAATTTGATCTATACAGTCAATATAATTCCAGTCAAAATCCCAGAAGTTATTTTTGGGGATGTTGAGAAACTGATTCTCAAGTTTATATGGAGAGGCAAAAGACCCAGAAAAGCCAACACAATATTGCAGGAGAGAAACAAAGTTGGAGGACCTACACTACTCAACTTTATGACTTGCTATAAAGCTACAGCAATGAGACCAAATGGTATTGGTGAAAGAATAGATAAATACATTAATAGAAAAGAATAGGGAGCCCAGAAAAAGACCCACATAAATGTAATCAACTGATAACTGATCTTTGACAAAGGAGTAAAGGCAATGTAATTAAGCAAAGGTAGGCTTTTCAACAAATGGTCCTTGAACCCGCTCCCCCCCCCACACACACACACATGAATGTAGTCACAGACCTTACACTCTTCACAGACATTAGCACAAAATGGATCCCAAGCCTATATGTAAAACACACAACTATAAAAGTCCTAGAAGATAACAGGGGAAATTTAGATAACCTTGGCTATGAAGATGACTTTTTTATATACAACATCAAAGACACAATCCATGAAAGATATAATTGATAAGCTGTACTTTATTAAATTAAAATTTTCTGCCCTGCAAAAGACATTGTCTAGACAATCAAAAAAAAAACACAGACTGGAAGAAAATTTTTATGAATACATAGGTAATAAAGATAGAGATACAGAGAACTCTTAAAATCCAACAACAAGAAAATAACATTTAAAAATGGGCTAAAAGTCTTAAACAACACCTTATAAAGGAAGATATACAGATGGAAAATGAGAATATGAAAAGATTATCTCTGTCATATGTATCAAGGTAAATGCAAATTAAAATAAAAATATAATAGTACACATCTATTAGAAGGGCTAGACTTCAGAACACTGACAACACCAAATGCTGCTGGGAGTGTGGAGCAATAGGAACTCTCATTTATTGCTGATTGGAGTAAAAATTGGTGTAGACATTTTGGAAGATAGTTTGACAGTTTCTTACAAAACTGAACATACTCTTATCGTGTGATCCTGCACTCATGCCCCTTGGTATTTACCCAAAGGAGTTGAAAACTTATGTCTACACAGAAAACTGCACATAGATGTTCATAGCAGCTTTACTCATAATTGCCCAAACTTGGAAGTAAACAAGATGTTCTTCAGTAGGTTGATAGAAAAAAAAAAACAAAAAAAACAAAACCACAACTGATACAACCAGACAATGGAATATTATTTAGCACTAAAAAGTAATGAGCTATCAAGCTATTGAAAGGCATAGAGGAAACATAAATGCACATTACTAAGTGAATGAAGCCAACTTGACAAGGCTACATACCATTTGATTTCAACTATATGACATTCTAAAAAAACAAAACTATGAAGACAGCAAAAAGATTACTGGTTGCCACAGGTTAGTGAGGAAGGAATGAACCAGTAGAGTACAGATTATTTTTAGGGCAGTGAAACTACTCTGTATGACACTATAATGGTGGATACATGTCATTGTACATTTATCCAAACCCACAGAAAGAACACCAAGAGTGAAATCTAACATAAACAATTGACTGTTGGTGATAATTATGTGTCAGTATAGGCCCATCTATTGTAACAAATGTACCACTGGGTTGTGGTAGTGCTGAGGATGGTATTGATAACAGTGGAAGGTGTACATATCAGGGAGGGAGTATTTGGGAAATACCTTCTATTCAATTTTTCTGTGAACCTAAGATACTCTTAAAAAATAGTCTATTTAAAAAGAAATTTTTGAACTCTTACCCAAGATTTACTGAATCATAATTTTTGCTGTGGGGCCCTAGGATCCACAGTTTTTAAAGTACTCTGTGACTGTTGATGATCACCCTGGTTTGCAAATGACAGGGCAAAATTATAATTGAAGCTGAATGTAATCAATTAGAAATTATGAAAGGTTCAAGTAAAAATTGTATGAGGAAACTGAGACATGATGAAGGATAATGGCTTAAAGAAAACGGATCCCTCAAAATCTTATTATGCATTGTCATTCATATCTGAGTGATGTTCAATGTGTGTATACCAAGTGATGTCCTTCTCAAATTACCAATGTTATAAAAACAAAAGAAAAAGAAATAGAGATGATGTTTGACACTTGTTTCATGGACCATAGTTTGAGTAGAAAGGCCATAGACTATAAGCTCGATGAGGACAGGGCTGTCTTCATTTCAGGCTATTCACCTCACACCTTTCGTAATTCCTAGCACAGAGTAGGTCCTCACATTGCATTTGTTGAATGTATAAATCTCCCCTTCCTCCAAGAACAATACCCCAGTCTTATCAAAGCCTTTTTGTGTGTTTTCTCTAAAACCTGTGTGCGTAGATATGACACGTCTTTGCCAGTATTTATAATAGTATATTCAAGTAGAGCTTTTGCTTGTTTGTTCCTGCTTTCCTTTCACTAATGATAAATTGCTTGAGGGCAGGGACTATATAATTTTCCACATGCTTCTTAGTACTCAGAACAGTGCTTGGAACATAAAAGGCGCTTAGGAAATTTCTGTTAAATAAATAAATGATTTGGAAAGGCAAAACCTTCTTTTTTTATTGTCCAAAGCTGAAGTTGAACTTCCATTGCCATGTACTTCACATATTCTTAGAAGAGCAGAAGAAGAGGTGCATATTAAAGACAAAAGAGGAGTGGGTGTCTGGAGCAGACATCCTACAGCAGAAAATCACAAGCAGCATCCTGATCAGATCAGAAGCAGGAGCTCAAAGGGCTCAGCAAATGAGGAAATGTCTCCACAGAAGTAGGCTCAATACATCAGCAATTGTTATTTTCGACTGGTGCTTTCTGTCATGAAAGATAGCTGCTCTGCCAGGTCAGAATTGTTTTGGCCACCTTCAAGGTCATCGTACCTTCCCAGATCTGGCACTGAATCTAGAAGCTGGCAAATCTGGCTTCTTAAAGTGGATTAGGTGGGCCCCACAGAGAGCTTTGTGCCCTGGCTGCCTTCCTGATTCTTGTAGCTGAAAGCCATGGTGATGTTTCTCTGAGGACAGCCACCTCTTTTGTCCCTCTTTGGATTTGAGTCTAGCCCTCAGGACCTTAGCCTTGTGCACTATTTCAAACACTATCACTGCCCACATATGCCCTGCTACAACCACAAGATTTTTATCATTTTGACCTGAAGTGTATTCTGGTAAGAAAGACAGAAATTACTCTGTGGCCTAAGTCCAGAATCAGAAATTGACTTATACATAACTGTCAAATACAAAATCAAGAATGAATGAATGAATTTCTATTGAAAAGCACTTGAGGGGCCCTTGGGTGGCTCAGTCAGTTAAGCATTAGACTTCAGCTCAGGTCATGATCCTGCGGTCTGTGGGTTCAAGCCTGGCATCAGGCTCTGTGCTGACAGCTCAGAGCCTGGAACCTGCTTCAGATTATGTGTCTCCCTCTCTCTGCCCCTCATCAGCTCATATTCTGTCTCTCTCATTCTCAAAAATAAATAATCATTAAAAAAACTTTAAAAAAAAAAAGAAAAGCACTTGAGTAATAATATGAAATTCCATCTATGTTTTCCTTCTATCAGTTCCTTAAAATTGCTTAAATTCATAACCCCTCATGTAAAAAAAAAAAAAAAAAATGGAGTGACATTGAAAGGTTATCTAAACCTTTTCCAGAAAAGCAGTGAGCTAATCATTCAAACTAAATGAGATAACTGTTCACGCAGACCCTTCTCCCTTGTCTTAATTTCAATTTGAATTCCATGGGACTTCTTATCTCAAACAAGGTGATCTGATGTAGTTAGTGTTTATACAGAGAACAAAGAAAAGAGTGACATAAATTTGAAAGTTAACTTTCAAATGCAGCATAAGAAAATGGGGGATGGTGTGAAATTTCACCTTGCAAGAAGTGGACAGTAGTTAAGAACTACTCTTACTTATTCTATCAGTTACTAGATTTTCATATTTCACTGGTTAATACATTGGCATGTTTCAACGTGGAAAGAAAGAAAAACGTGGCCAGAGGGACTTGTTGCTATTCTATCTTTTTACATACACTCACAAATGTATATAAGGGGTATACAAGGTATATACAAGGGTATATAAGGGGTAGCGGGAGGGTCGGTGGGGGTTGGGTAGGGGGGTGCTTGGGGAGCCCCCAGGCTGGGCCCAAGAAAGAATGTATATAAATAAGCAGATATTTATATCTACCAATCCATCTATATATCTAGATAAATAAATATAGCTCTATGCTATGCATGTGTAACTATATCCGTTCATATGTAAATAATCTAGGCATTAAATATAGCTATCTAGGGATGGATAGATAGATAAGTGATAGATAATATTAAACTTACAGCAAAATTTTTTGTGACGCTAGAATAGGGGATTTGGGTGGGTAAGCAACCTAGTTACATCTACAAGGAAAACCATCTTGTCTGGCTTGTGCGATACTTCATTGTTTTGGACAACTCTTAGAGTCTTTCATTTTAACCCCATTTTTAAGCGAAAGGGATATGAATTTAAAAATGACTTCGGAAACTTTCCTGAAAAGTCTTCTTCAGAGAACCCCTCACCAGGGCAGCTGGAACCAGCCTCCACCCAAGGCCCACGGGACGCAGTGGGAGATAGCCCCTCTACTCCGTGAGAGGCACAAGAAACCACTTCGGGCCAGTCTGGGAAGACAAGAATTCTAGACCCTTCCGGTCTGTTGGACTTCCGCTGCTCCATCTGAAAACAAGATGCCCTGGGACCCTCCCAGTTTCCCCATCCCCTGCTTCGAACCAGAGCCCAGGGAAGTCAGAATGGGAAATGACCCTCCGGAACACGCCCTCCTTTCCGGAGGAGGGGAGAGGGAGTGGCAGCCACTTGGTCCGCACCGCCTGGGCTCGGGATCCCGCAGAGGAGCCACCCCAGAGCCCGGGCTCCCGCCCAGCTCCTCAGCCCCCGCCCCTCCTCACCCCCACACCCATCCCGCGCGCGAGGGCACTTTCCCCGGCACCCGCCCCAGCACCACTTTGTTCTGACGTCCGCCTGCCCAGCTCTGACGATCGCCCCCGCCAGCCACCCTTATAAAGGGGACTTTTGCCAATACTGGCATCGATCGCCACCTCAGCCGCGTCGCGCGTCCTCCGCCGGGGCGCCCACACCTGTCAACTCCGCGCGCGTCCAGGTTCTGGGAGACCTGGGGCAGGAACCCAGCCGCCTGGCGCTACTCCTCGCCCCTTGGCACCCCGGACCCTCCCCCTCCCTCGGCAGCCTTGCAGCCCCCAACCACCAAGGTGCCTGGGCGGCGGTCCCGAGAGGAGCTCCAGCCGGCGGAGCACTTCTCCGCGCGGCGACGACTCCAGGTAGGAGCAGAGCAGCCATCCCGGGCGCGTCGGAGCCCGCTCCCTCGGGGACCCGGTGGCCGCCCAGCCGGCGTTTTAGGTCGGAAGGACTCGGCTTTTGTTGCCTCTTGGTGGGGATGCGCGGGCGGGTCCACTGTCTGGCACCCAAGGCTCTTAGGCTGCAGCGGCGGGAAGTCTGGGCGCAGGAGAAGGACCGAGGGGTAGCGGGAGGGTCGGCGGGGGTTGGGTGGAGGGTGCTGGGGAGCCCCCAGGCTGGGCCCAGAAAAGAACTTCCCAGCTCGGTTGCTCACAAAGGCGGAGCGCACCCAGCCCGCCCGCGCTTCTTTTGCTTCCCCTGAATCAGAGGGAAGCTAATTCTTTCACCCAAGGACTCATCACCCACCTGCGAACACAAATACCTGCATTTCCCCCCAGAAACGTGCTTGTGTGAAGGGCGAGCGCATGAAATAGCCATGGTCACGAGGGTTGAAAAATAACAGAGAACAAGAATTCCTGAAGGTGAAGGCGTTAGAATTTGACATATGTCTCTTAAGAAGTCTTGTTTTTAATACGTTTGACCCCCTCTTATATATTTAGGCAATACTGTATTTTTAAATTGTTTTCTTGTACCTACCATTAAGTTCAGGAGGAGGGAGAGATGAAAAGAGCAAAGAACAATGGAAGAGCCAGAAGAGCAGGCTAAAAGGTACATTCTTTAAACAATGTACCATCTATAGTTGCTACAGTAACTTGGACCACAGGCACTTGTTGAAAATTAGAGTTGATGTGCTTTTGAAACTGGTTTTCCTAAAGTTTTTTTTTCCCCAGATATTTGTATGTCACATTACTTTTGGAACCATTCCCTACAATTGTTTGAAAGGAGAGATGGAAGAATGAATGGATGACTGAATGTAAGAATATGTTAGAATTCTCAGGGTAGTCTTACAATAATTCTAGATGGAATAGTAAGTTAGTTCCAAAAGCCAGATGCATCCTCTTTGTAAATGATCTTGACTGAGACTCAGTTACGATACAAGACAAGGTTAATTTTAAATTAAAAGAATTTATTAAGCACAAAAAGTGACCATGATTACATTTGGTAAACAGCCATTTCTATTTTTTTTCCCCCTTGGAGGCTCAAAACAATGTTAAACTGTTAAATACTAATTAGAATAAAATAGTGGACATGTGTTGGCAACTGGTAGTGTCATATGCGATTTCAATGTGCTTTTTCTGTAAGTGGCACAGGATCTTTCATGAGCCAGCTGGTTTATTCCCAGCTGCTTATGCATGCTTGGCTGGTTTATAATGCATTACTGTATTTTCTTCAGAAATCTTAATGAAGTAGCTCACTGTGGAAGAATCTGGACCCCTAGATAAAAATGGCTTTCCATGTGGAAGGACTGATTGCTATCATCGTGTTCTACCTTCTAATATTGCTGGTTGGAATATGGGCTGCCTGGAGAACCAAAAACAGTGGCAGCTCAGAAGAGCGCAGCGAGGCCATCATAGTTGGTGGCCGAGACATTGGTCTGCTGGTGGGTGGATTTACCATGACAGGTAGGTTCTGATGCCTCTGGTCCATGCTGCCCACCCCTCCTTGGCTTCTCAGAGTGACAAAGCAAACATTAGCCTTTGTCCTTTGGGGATTCTTTAAGTTCATTACTTACATATCCTAAAAATAATTTTACTTTTTTGAAACAAAAATAAGTGGGTGTCAACTCAGTAGTACTTGAACAAAATGATTTTATAAAAAATCGCTGGACACAATATCAATGAGACAAATCTGGAGGATCCGGACAGTTCAGTGGGTGGGAACAGAATAAAAACAAAGGAGAAAAGTGTCTTAGTCTTACAAGCTATGTGATAAAGTCAGTGTCTCATCATGTTCATTAATACAGGTACAAAGTTGTGAATTTTTGTTGTCTTAAATGATGAATGTCAATGAACATTAACTCATGATAGTTTTCAACTGAATAAATCAATTAGGGGCAACACAATTCCATATTGAGAGATGCCCTGTTTTGAAACCTAATCCTCCCATTTAATAAACCAATTTCCTCAGAGGAAGATAATCACATGTGAAAAATCCACAGCACTGGGGAAAAAAAAAAAAAAAGATTTCCAGGAGGCTTGATATAAAAGGGGGAAAGCTAGGGCCTGTCCCAACTGAAATCCCTTAGCCTGCATCTGCAGCCCTTTCCTATTCAAAACCCTTTGGGCTCAGAGAAGCTGATATCTTTCCTCCTGTTCCCAAAGGTGGTTCTGTTTAAGTGGTAACTTGTTTCTCTTTTATATTCTTATTTGTTGTTGAAAATATTTCTGAAAAACAACAATTTAAAATTATATCTTTAATATTATTTGATATATATTCACTAACAATAACATTTCACTTCTGATTCTTACTAGGTTTTTAAACATTAGCAACATAATCCAGACTAACCAGAACTCTGAGGGCCCATTGGAAAATATCCCATGAGAAATCATATCCAAATGATGCCCAGTTTCCATCCTGATGTGCTATTTAAATATGACTCATCTGTATATGAAATAGTTTAACAGAACAGTCTGTGAAGACTGCATCCCTGCTGGCCATCTGAAACCTACAATGTTCTAGAATAGTTTATGGACTATAGGTTTTATTTTTCAGACATGCACATTTTATGTTCCTTTAATTCTTCTTCAACTGTATATAGTTTCTTATGATCATTATGAGGCAGTTTATATTTGACCACTGTGAAAGGTCTCTGGAAGTAAGGACTAGAATTAGCACCAAACCCTGGTCTTTTGGCAGCCACACCCTGGGACCCCTCCGCAATGCACCAAGTGCAGGCCTCTAGCTGGCTTTGCTTCCTTTCTAGAATATAAAGGCACAACATTTGTAAAAAGGTCCTTTCTTACCCCCGTGTCTCAATTTTTCTATATACTCACATATATAGAACAAATTGTATTGTGCAAAATATTTTCTGTGATATCTAATATACACAGATAAGTAGGAAAACATAAAGATTAAGAATCATCCATAACCCTACAACTTGCGTATGTTTACTGAAATGTTGTTATAGATTTTCAGATGTTGTTTCCTTATTATCCTGATGAACACCATGCACAACTTTACATCTTAATTTTCATTTTTCATTATAGCAACAATGCTTCTTTTTTACCCTAAAGATCCAGATGTGATACTGGCATCTGAAGTGAAGCAAAACATTGTGATTATGTATTCCCTTCAGGTTTCTCCTATACCAAGAAAATGAGAAGAAAAGCGAAATAAAACAATAAAAACTGATTTCACTCAAAAAATTGTTGAAAAGAATAAATGAGTTGCTGTACATCAAAGTTTTTATTCATTGAAAATTATTATAGTGTTCTATGACTCTAGTTTAATATTAGATCTATTGTGTTCATAAAGGTAATATTTCAGAATTTGTTTTTATGATCTAGAATGATTATTTCAACCTAACAGTTTTTTAAAGTGTATAGAATTTGAATCATGATTATTTCATATGAAGTTTCATAGTCTATCTCAATTTTTAAAGATTTTTTTTTTCAGTCTTTAAGAACTGAAAAGAACCTTGGTCAATATCATAACTCATTTAAAATCTGAACCATATTATCTACACCTTGTCAGATTCATTGATCATATATATTTGTTAAAGAATAAAGATTAAAAAATAAAAATGCATATAGTTTAAAAGAGTTATTCTCACTGATAAATCTGACATGAAATATACAAACATGCAGAGCAAATTCTGGCATAGAAGGGACTAGAATGATAAAAATGGATGGACTTTAACCAGGATAAGTAACCAAGTCTTCACTTCTTATGTTTACAATCATTCAGCCACGAATTTTGTTTTTGGATAAGGGAGAGGACATCTACACAATGAAAAATGATCACTTATAAGCTTTGTGCTCATAAGACCATTTCCTTTATGCAATGAAACATTGCTAGTGTGTTCTTAGGAGTTCCAGTTTCCTAGTTTTCAGATTCTCATAGAAGGAGGATCAAGTCTGATTCTATGACTGTGAAAATAATTTCTTCAAGTCCTAGTTAGACACTTAGTGGAGGGGGAAACCCTGTTTAAATTTACAGGAGGGCTTAAAATGAGAAAAACAAATAATAGCTTTTGTTATTTATTCACAGCCATGTAAAAGCTAGCAAGCAGATGAGAGGGGCTGATATATGCATATTTGTCCTAATTTAGGGTTTTTGTATTTCCATTTAAATGCGCTTAAGATTTTTTTTCTAGGGAGGTCTTTTCATGTTAACCTTTAAAAAAAACACTAACCTTAAAACATTCCCTTCTTTGCTTGGTATCTGGATTAAATGCAGATAAACTTTGGAATGAACACAGTAGAAACACTTGTCTTTGATAGTTTCAAATACATGTTTACTTTACTTACATTCTAATTGTGAGATTTCAGAGAACTTTTCAGAGTCAAACTTTTTTCCCAGTTGGATGATATAGCCTAGAATTCAGACTCCTATCTGATAAGCCAGCCCATGTTCCTCATAATTTTTCACACATTCTACAAGGGATTCTTTTAGATATTTTGGCAATATTCTTAAAAGGAAATAAACTATAAAGATTTGGGGCACCTGGATGGCTCAGTTCAGTGACCAACTTCGGTTCAGGTCGTGATCTCGTGGTTCATGAGTTTGAGCCCTCTGTCAGGTTCTGTATTGACAGCTCAGAGCCTGGAGCCTGCTTGAAATTCTATGTCTCCCTCTATCTCTCTGCCCACCCCCCCCCCCCCCGTTCTTTCTCTCTCGCTGTCTCTCAAAAGTAAATAAACATTAAAAAAAAAACTATAAGGATTTAAGTGTTCCATTAACTTTAGCTTTTCAGGAAGAAGCATATATGATACTGCCTTCTCAGAGAAAATGGTAGAGTTTATAGATCCTTCTTTGCCCAAACTTGTTTACCCAACATGTGTTTTCTTTGGACCCTTGACCTCTTCCTTCAACTGTTATGCTACAGGAGTTCTATTAAATAACATCTGGAGAAGACATATTTCTTATTATTCTCTGTGAAATATCAAATATCTTACTAAAAGACCCAGGTTAGAATGAAGAATGCAAGTGGGTATGCAGTCAACATTCAAATTCTAATATCAGCCCAGGTCCTAAGCATATGTTAGGTACTTGGAAAGAAGGAGGAAAAAGATAATTTAAAGTCACTTTAGGACACCTTGGAGTAAAAGTGTCCTCTCTCCTTTAATAATTCAAGACAGTAAGTAAAATGTTAGGATGCAGAACAGCTCTGCCTAAATCCTATGTACCCAGAGTGTTTAAGAAGTGACCCTATTAATTAAAAATAAAATTTTAAAAAATACATACATCTACAACTGTGAATGCCTCTCCCTGCCCCCTCCTTGAGAAGATAATCGTGATCCATGTGAAAAGATCAATACAATTAAAACAGAAAAACCTTAAAATAAAGAAACTTGACCTCAACAAACGCCAGGCAACACTGTCCAATAGAAATACAATGTGAGTCGCAGAGGTAATGTTAAATTTTCTACAAACCTTTTTTAAGGAACATTAAAAAGTAGAGGAATAAGTATAATGTAGAATAACGTAATAAAAAATAAAGTAGAATGTATTTAACTCAATACATTGAAAATGTTTCCATTTCACCATATAATTAATGCAAAAACAATTATTGAGACACCTTACATTCACCTTCACATATGAAGTCTTTGAAATCCAGTATATATTTTACACCCAGAACCCTTCAATCCAGACTAGCCACATTTCAGGTGCTCAGCAGTCACAGGAGGCTACTGGCCACTGTGTCAATGTGAGCAGGTCTGGGGTATGAGGAGTTTGGCAGCGTCTTTCCCTCACTCTTCATTCTATTTCAGCCACCTGGGTCGGAGGAGGTTACATCAATGGGACAGCTGAAGCAGTGTATGTACCAGACTATGGTCTAGCTTGGGCTCAGGCACCAATTGGATATTCTCTGAGTCTGATTTTAGGTAAGTGAAAATTTAAACTTTAGTGACACACTCGGTAAAGCATAAAGAACAGGAGTACAAATAACAAATGAAATAACAAGTCAAATTGTAAATAACTATTGTGCAAAAAAAATGTTACCAGAATTCTCTCAAGTAGGTATTACAAGAAATCAGTAACACTAATGCTTAGATTATTTGGTCTCTTGATTATGGAATATGTTTTTAGTCCCTTGATCTGATGGCAAGAGAATAGTTAATTTCCTAATGTATGATTTTTTTCTTTCAAAAATAGTGTAGAGATATCATTAACAATGAATCAACTTGAATTGTACCTGAATTTCTTTTTGTGAATAAAACTAAGAAAAGGTCAAGAATATTATATAACAGAGTTCCTAATATTTTTTGCCCTTAAAATACTTTTATTGGATTTTGTGCTTAATCAGTGTCTAAATGTTATTCTGGGTGATACAAAGGCATTTTAGCGAATGCCACGCTGGTCCATGTTTTTAAATCTACATGCCTCAGATATACTATTCAATGGCCCTTTCGATGCATACAATGACAAACGTATTAAGAAAGTCATGTTTTGTTACTAAGTATGTCTTGGTTCTGTATTCACAGTGTATTTTAGTCTGGTTCCTCCACACATATAAATGTTCTAAAAAATGTATTTCCCTTGAGAAATTATAACATAATAAAATGTTGGCAAAGACTATTATATTATGAATTTTTTATTTTCTCATAAACACTTTAATTTCTTTTAGGTGGTTTGTTCTTTGCAAAGCCTATGCGTTCCAAAGGATATGTGACTATGTTAGACCCGTTTCAGCAGATCTATGGAAAACGCATGGGTGGGCTCCTATTTATTCCTGCGCTAATGGGAGAAATGTTTTGGGCTGCAGCCATTTTCTCTGCCTTAGGTAAGGACCTCTGCCTCTCTCTGGTTGATGAGCAGCACATACACAAATTTACTCCCTTCAGCCACAAGCCAGGCTACCTGCAGCTTCCCTCACCTGATTTAATGCAACCGTCTCCCTGCTTATGGTTCAGCCCTCTTCCTCTGGTCTACATATGGTAGCCAGACTCATCCTTCTAAAACACAAATCTGATCATGTCCCTTTACTGTCCCTTTCTAAACTTTTAAGTGGGCCCATAAAGCTTTTTATGACTTAGTCTCTTGTTTCTTTCATCATCCTCCCCCCCACTCCTCCTTACTTTTCCAGAACTCTAGACCTCCTGTCTTGCCTCTGACCCTGTGCAAGCCCAGGTGCCCTCTGCTTTGGACTCCTTTCCCCCCCTACAATTTTGCACATCTGCCTAGAAAACCAGGAAATGTCCTTCAATCTTCTTATAGATGTCACTTCCTTGGGCCAGACATCCTGACCTTGCCAGATGCCTTTCCCATGGGCTTCCTTAGATACCTAGAGTTTTATTTTCATTGGACTTGTCACTTTGTATTATTATGTGCCTGTTTATCTATATCATGCCCAAATCCAACCTCACAAAGGGAGTTCTAAAGTTCTTGAAGATAGGACTTGTATCTTGTTAACAGTTATAATCTTCTCACAAATGAATGAAAGAATGAATGAATGAATGAATGAATCATCTATGGCTATACTTTCTTCAAAAGAGGAGAAGAAGAACAACATTATTTCTTTTCTCAGTGTAATCCCAGTACATCCTAAAGTACTGGGTTGTATATATGTTTAGGGATCTAGAAAATGAATGGAGACTTCTTAGGGTCTAACTTACTACTAAGACCAATTAATGCTAAGAACAACTTATCCTTGGCCCATCAGTTCTCAGCCCACTTGCAAGGTTTAGAAAACAAGATAGTGGAAGATCAGTCAGGCTCAATAATTTGCCTTTTCATCAAGGGGAAATTTCACTGAGTGCTGAGTTCCTTCTTGAAGATTAATAGAGTTGGAAGTTCCATAACCTTCCTCAGTGAGCTGTGTCCGTGTTTGATATCCAGGCATCCACGTATGTTTCTCTCCATCTCTTCTTACAAATGAAGATAAAAGGCTTATGTCTATAGCTAGACCCTAAGTGGTCAAAGCAAAAGTAAGATAAGATGAATTTCCTTCTATGGTGTATATTCTATACTACAAACTTACCTTCCGGCTTCAGTATTATCATCAGATCTGACCTCTGTAATGTCAGACATTAGTTTATACTTCCTTTCATGACATTATTTTTTAAACTCCCATATAATCTTATCTTCTTGGTCTCCAACTATAAAATGAAGGGATGATTTGATGTAGAAAAGAAAAGAGTTTGATAGCTATAAAATATTGTAATAACTCAGTGGAAAATGTTGCACTTTCTAGGTACTATATAATAATTCTCCACAACTACCACTGCACCTATAGCCTAATGAAATTATGTGTAAAAATACATCTCCTTTCCCACCTCGCTGTCATTAGCCTACAAGCAATGGTAGTTTGTCATTGGTTTTAACACTAGAAAATGTTGGTTTTAAGAACAGCCTGCTGAGATATTTAAAAAGGAGTGGGCTCAGTAGCTAACAGAATGAATACAAAATGTTCACTTTCATGGAATACAGATCAATTTATGTAACAGAGCCCTGAAGGGAGAGTTAAAATAATAAACTAATATTTCTAAAGTATTTTTGAAATATAAACTTAAACCAAACTCTAAACTTCACTCAGTTACTTATTATTGTATATGTGTGTGTATCTACATCTGTGTGTTATGTCACTATATATGTAAAATGTGTTGATATCTATATATCCCTCTCTACACAGATGCACACACATATCAAAAACATGTATAAAAAACATTGCTGCTATTGTTTGGAATATATGCTTTTGTAAAGAGAATGTGTCTTTCTAAATTAACACATATTTTCTTCAAAAATAATAGTGGGACAATTCAAAATTAGTGTCTATTAGAAATAAGTTGGAACACTTAAGAATAGACAAATATAACATTATCACCTTCTTGTGAATGTGCTGAAACTTAGGAGAATTTTAAACTACCTTCTTGGCATAAATGGACAACATCCTTTACATACATTTTTTTTTTAAATGTGTATTTATACTTCTCACAGCTCAAATTCGATGAATTTTTATAACTTTATTGTATGTTTATTTTTATGGCCTCATGATTAAACTAATATTTCACAGCAGATCTGGAAATGTAACTTCAATTTTAGTCACTATAAATGATGGAATTATTTAGAAAATATTTTAGAGAAAAAATTAACCCCAATCTTAATGGTGATAGAAAAATTGGTGATTTCTTTAAAACCACTGAGTTACAACCAAATGGCAGTATTTACCAGGACCCAAGTCTTTAAAATCCTAGTCCAGTGATCTTTTTTTCTGTAGCATGCAGTCTCCCTCCCTACCTTTTGGAGGTATGGAATTAATAAAAACGTCACAACGGTAGAAAGTTAAACAGCAGCCCAAAGAGGCAGGTAATAATTGGAATTTTCATTCCTGAGACATGACTTAGAAATGTTGTTAAAGTCAAGAACCAGACCAAAAGAAGATTGGCAAAGAATCACAACTAAGGTTTCAACATGAAGCAAAAACTCAGTCTGCTATCCAAAGTCACCACCTTTGCACTGATACAAATTGACCACCTTCCTTCATCTTCATTCTCCAATACCAGACTTATCTTTTTACTAATTCATTTTTACTCATAAAAATAATTTAATTTTGTTACCAAAGCCAAATCACTCAGAAAAAAATTCTTGAAAAATATTTTATATTGTTATCTTAGATCAAAATAGTTTACACTGCTCCTTAAGAAAATGGATTTTCGTCTCTGGTGGTTTGCATACTCTATTAGCATGCATTTGAGGAGTGGTAGCAGAACATAAGATTGAAATTAATGATACAAAAAAATCACAGATTTGTTGCACGTATGTTGGGGTTCCTATAATTGCTGTGTTTAACAATATGAAACATAAACTATGTAACTTTTGAAAATGGTGGAGAAAGGATTTGTAAAGCAGCAGGTGAATTCTGAACTGGAAGTCCAAGAACCATAGTGGTCCAGTGTCCCTATCCTCATATTCTCATTGGAAATATAGACATCAAAAACACATAAACAGTCAGAAAGTAAGAAAAACATAAATTTTATTTCTAAGGCAGGTTTAAAATTCTGATAAGGAAAATTACTTAAAAATATGATGTTGAGGGGCGCCTGGGTGGCTCAGTCGATTAAGCGTCCGACTTCGGCTCAGGTCATGATCTCACGGTCTGTGAGTTCAAGCCCCGCATTGGGCTCTGTGCTGACAGCTCAGAGCCTGGAGCCCATTTCAGATTCTGTGTCTCCCTCTCTCTCTGCCCCTCCCCGTTCATACTCTGTCTCTCTCTGTCTCAAAAATAAAATAAAATGTAAAAAAAATTTTAAAAAAATATGATGTTGAAATCTAGGGTTCAATACGTTTGTGTCCTAGCAGTAGGACTGGATTAAATTTACCAGTTTTATTACTTTTTCCTACAATGTTGTCTTAAACCTTGGCACTTTATACCATCTGTCATCTAAGAAAAGCTAGCAGGGGTCAGAGTTAATGCAAAATGGAAAATGAACATTAATTGTAAAATGTGGAAGTGGGTGATTGTGCTTATCTCATGAATATGAGTAGATACATTGCATATATTTAATTAAAGTCTGTTTCAGATAGCTAGTAAAATTATTGTAATTTCTTTTTTTTTTAAGTCTATTTAGTTTGAGAGAGACAGAGATAGTGCAAGCAGGGGAGGGGCAAAGAGAGAGAGAGAAAGAGACAGAGAATCCCAAGCAGGCTCCACACTGCCAGCCCATGCAGGGCTTGAACTCACCAACCATGAGATCATGACCTGAACTGAAACCAAAAGTTGGATGGTTAACCAACTGAGCCACCCAGGTGCCCTTGAAAGTTCTTATAATGGTATTAAATTTAATATATTTCATGGAATTCTGAGGTCATATCATCAATTTTGGGTGCCCCCACCTATATAAGTTACCAAAGTGCCAATTTCAAGAAGGAAGAATATATTACAGATTTTAAGATTTTGATATGACAATTCACTTTGGCTGTTATCATCCAATACATTTCACATGACACAGAGGCACTACCTGCTGGTACTGAACATTCAGTGTATCCTTGAACAGAAAGTGGAATCCATTTGAGTACCTTGACCATAGCATTCTCTTGTCTGCTTTCTTCAGGAGCCACCATCAGCGTGATCATTGACGTTGATGTGCAAGCTTCTGTCATTGTTTCTGCGCTCATTGCCACTCTGTACACGCTGGTGGGTGGTCTGTACTCTGTGGCCTACACGGATGTAGTCCAGCTTTTCTGCATCTTCATAGGCCTGGTAAGTGGGGCCATTCACAGACTTTCTTTCTTCCTTTCCTTTCCTTCTTCTTTCTAAAAGATAATGTGGTATTTTATACTAACTCAGCAAAATTGAATAGAAACGTTATTTTCCATCATGAGCAATACATAGTAAGTTGTGTATGATTTGAGACTTTAAATTTCTCAATTAATTGGATGAAAAAATGTAGTCATTTAGTTGGATTTTGACAGAAAATATGCCCTCAGTTTAATTCTTAGCAAGGTCTAGGACTTGCTTTGCTTCATGCCCACATTTGATGGAAACTTATGTATGCTCTCCCTTAATTTTGAAAGCAAAAAACACTTCACTCAGAGTTAAAATGTCAATGTTGGTGCTTACCTGCATTAGTCTTTTAACCTTCCCCTGTATTAGTTTTAATTCCATAAGACTGCTCATAAGACAGAAACTATCCCATTGGAAAAACTGTGGATTTCAATATTTATCATCACTATTTGGGGTCTCGAAACAAAGAAAGGGCACAAGATTTATTATGTATTGTTTGTAAGTTCTAGATTAAATTAGGTAATATACGTGTGTTTATTCAGTAAAAAATACTGAATTATGGAGACGTGAATATTGTTGGTATTATATTAAAAGTGCTTTTGTGTTTTACATGCACATTTTAGTCAATGTTGAGCCTTTGCAAACTCAACATCTTAAAATGTCAAGACTGTATTATTATCCATATAATATCCAATGCCTAAGACAATTCTAAGGTAGTATAAAGAAAATGGTGTGACCACTCCGTGCTGGGCACTGTATTGAGTTCAGACATGTGTATGTTATCTCAGCTGTGTGTCCTGTAGGGGTGGTGCCCTCGTAGAAAGGCCACGGACAGAGCACATTGAGACTGCACATCATGACTCACTTTCCACAGATGATTAAAGCACCCTTGAGCCTCCTCTTTTTTCCTTATTTTTCTCATAATGAAAAGCTCTTCACCCTATGCTAGTGTTCACACTAGACAGTCAGAAAAATTAAGTTGAATCTCAGACTCATTTTTTGTTTTTGTTTTTTTTGTTTGTTTTCTAGCATCATTAATAATGGAGGAAAAAATTTAAAAGAACTGACTACAACTAAAGTTACAGTTCAGCCTTAAATTAACATATGCTAGCAATGATCATATTTCCTCTTTTTCCCCTAGAATTGATGTGCATTTCATGGAATTTCATTCACTTATATTTTAATTGAATTCAAGTATATTTAATTTGCTCAATGACTCCTACTTTTTTAATTTTTAAATTGCCAAAAGCAAGTGGGCAGTGCTGAAATTCACAATTCTCCTTAGCATCATCATACACTTCCAGAAATAAATCTCTGTTCAGAACCTTGGAGGCATGGTTGGTTTGGCAATGACAGCTCTCATGATGCACTTGGTATTCTAACAAACACAACCCCAGGGGATGAAGCTATTTATTGACAATAAATGTAATTTCTCATTGCTTTTCATGAGACCAGACCTTAAAATGCACAGGTGCATAAATCAAGCATGCCAGTAGAAAGATGGTAGGGCAAATATATGTGGGTATAAATGTTAGAGTGCTTTTGTGCTACAGAATGTAACTAAACTGATAAGGAATCAAGTTGTCTTGGTTATAAGTTAAGGGTCTATTGATCTGACTGAATAAAAGGCCAAGAATGGTTTGTTTTCCAACCTTCAAATGGCTATACATGGATGCATAATTAATGTATCAACTCACACCTTACCATTTCCTTTTCTCAAATTCTCCAATTCTGTTGATTTTATCACCATCCTTGGAGCTCCACAACTGTAAACATGAGGTTCATCTGCTCATTTTCCCTCTCTGAACTCTCTTACCACTCTAATGTAAGGACTGTTGAATCTCTCTTCATAATCCTTTTTAGTACCAATGTCTTTCTATTTCCAATATCATCACTCTATTTCGGGCCTTTACCTGAGTCATACCAGTGTACCTACTGCTTTTTCTGACTTATCCTTCTCCTAAGCTCACTGTTCACATCTAGAAATTAAAATGCAGAAGAAATATACTAAACTCTTTTTAAAACTCAGAAGAAACAACAGGTGTTGGTGAGGATGTGGAGAAAGGGGAATCTTCTTACACTGATGGTGGGAAAGCAACAGGTGCAGCCACTCTGGTAGACATTATGGAGGTTCCTGAAAAAGTTAAAAATAGAACTACCCTGCATTCTAGCAATCATACTACTAGGTATTTACTCAAAGAATACAAAAATACTAATTCAAAAGCATGCATGCACCCTGATGTTTACAGAAGCATTATATACAATAGCCAAATTATGGAAGGAGCCCAAATGTCCACAAACTGATGAATAGATAAAGAAGATATGGCTCATATACACAATGGAATATTAGTCGTAAAAAAGGGAGTGAAATCTTGCCATTTGCAATGACATGGATGGAGCTAGAGAGTATTATGTTAAGCAAAATAAGTCAGTTGGAGAAAGACAGGTACCTTATGATTTCACTTATATGTGGAATTTATGAAATAAAACAAACAAGCATATGGAAACAGAGGTGAGCCAAGAAACAGACTCTTAACTATACAGAACAAACTGATGGTTACCAGAGGGGAGGTCAGTGGAGGAATGGATGAAATAGGTGATGGGCATTATGGAGGGCACTTGCCATGATGAACACCTGGTTTTGTAAGTATTTAATTGTACACCTGAAACTAATATTACACTGTATGTTAACTAACTGGAATTTAAATAAAAACTTAAAAAAAAAAAACTTAGAAGAAACGCCACTAGCTTCTAGCTGCCTGCAAAACAAAACACCAACCCTCAGCTTACAATTCAAATTTCTCTCCATATATTTATGTTTATCTTTCCCATTTCCCTAAGCCACTTGTAGCCCAAAAGATGTGTGTGCACATCCTGTGTGTTCTCCTCTTTGCCTTGTTCCATATAGATGGTCTCCCCATTCACTTCCTTCTTTTTGTATTAGCACCGGACTCATGCCTGAAGGTTTGTGTCACCCACCAAGTTCTCAATCAGGTCTTTCCTTGTCATGTTAAAAATTGGACATCTTTATCTAATTCAAAGAAAACAACAAGTGTTTATATATCAATATACTCAATGTTCTCAAATTTAACATTTTCTTCTTCAAAGATTTGTTGACTGCTCTTATATTTGATATGATATGGTGTAATTAAGCACAGGTATAGATAATATGTTAGTCTAACTTTTGTAAATAAGTATTTCATGGCATCCCGCAGAGAACTTAATTCCAAGTTCTCCTCTGTCTGAACAAGAGGAACAACCAAGCTATGTGGTCTATGAGGAAACAAAATATGTGGCGAAACCTTGCATATGTTAAACAGGTAAAAAAAATTGTAGCTTAACAGTCTCATGTCCCTCTTTGGTTGCAGTGGATCAGTGTCCCCTTCGCCCTGTCACATTCTGCAGTTGCTGACATTGGGTACACTGCTCTGCACACCAAATACCAAAAGCCTTGGCTGGGGACCATTGAATCATTTGAAATCTACACTTGGCTTGATAGTTTTCTGTTGTTGGTAAGTAATGCCCTTACCTGAGGAATGCAGTCTCATTTTTCCTAAAATCAAACATATTTTTAAGATTTTAAGACTTATATGTATATGTCACCTACTGGCTCATGTATGTTTCCACACTGACTACTTCCTGTTGGAAGGCTGGAGCCACTTACTGACTGTGATAGCTGATTAGTGTCAAAGTGGAGAGAGAGTGAAGCCTTCAAGGGACAATGTTAATGGGGTAATATATGGTGTGTACCCATTTCTGCTGTGCTATAAGTGAAGAACACCATGCCCTACCCCCAGGTACCTCCCCAATCTGAAGCCAAGCCTTCTAAAAGCTTTAATTTGTATTTTTGGTTTAGGCATTACAACCCACTTATTCTGAAATAAGTAATCCATTCAGTCTCTAATTACTGAGTAAGTAAGTTAGTCATGCCATAAGACCTTTAGTGCAGACAGAAATTGGAAAAAGAGGTGTCCCTCAGGAAAGATCCCAAGAAAGAAGTCTTGGGAAGTTGGAGATAGCTTGGGAACTTGACAGGACTTTGTGGTGAAGGTGGGGCACAGAAGAAATAAAGGCAGATCACAGATTGAGGAAAAATGGGAAAACCAAAAGAAACTGCCAGATATTGTGATTTTGCTACTTGGAATGGTTACTTACAAAAATAAACACTTATTTTGATTTCAAAGTAAGAAATAGATTAACAGTTATATCAAAATTAAAGGGAAATTGTTTATTTTTTTTCCTTTTTAGAGGGTTCACAATAGTTTGTAATTTCACTTTGTCATTATGGCACTTCGGTAAATTTCAGCCCTGAAGGCAGATTTGTCTGTCCCAATAAGGAATTTCCTGGTAAGAAGACAGGAAAACAAGAAAACAAGTTGTTTCTAGTGGTGGTGAGGAGAGCTTCTTTCCCAAGGATTGTAAATGTATTGGCCGACATTTTTCTAGATTGGATTATAATTATGAATTCAGTGGATAATGGGGTTAAATATTATGTGTGTATGAACTTATATCTGCATAGCAGATATATTTATGGTTACATAGGAGAAGATTATGACAGAGAAGATAGGCAGTTTGTTCATAATCACACCATTGTCTGAGTGAAGGATTGAAATGGAGAATCAAGACCCAAAAGTTATTTCTCCTACACGACACTTTAGTCCTCAGATTTACAGATCTTGAAGATAAGGCTATATATCCAATGACTGCTAAGGTTTCTTCCACCTCAAAAAATTATATGACTAAGTTATGTTCATTCTTCAAAATGCAACACAAGTGAAAAGTGGAATAATAGATAATGAATGAATGGATGAACTACAGAAGGAAGCCTCCAAATGTTTCACGAGTGGTCTCCAGCCTTCCAATTGTCTCTCTGAACTTCCACTTGTCATAAATTTATGATTTATGGACTCCTGCTCTGGATACCTTTAAGGTATCACCCTGAACCTGCTCACTGACAACATTCCTCACCTGGCCCATTGTAATGGCCCTTCACGGTCTCCCTGCAGCAGCCCACCCAAATCTCACTTCTCCACACCCATCTTCCACCTCACCATCAGAGCTTCTGTTTGTTTGTGGAGGTCAGATTTCACCTCACTTACAAAGCTCTGGTGACTTAAATATCCAGAGAGATTGGCATGTAATTTATGGTGTAGAGATTCATATAAGCATCTAAATTGTTGATGAATGTTCATTGGCATAGAAAATGTTAGTGATATACATACATTCCTGACTTATCACGGTTTGACTTAACAATTTCTCAACTTTATGGTGGTGCAAAAGCAATAGAATTCAGTAGAAACCATACTTTGAATTTTGATCTTTTCCTGGGCTGGCAGTATGCGGTACTATCCTGTCTCTTGTGATGCTGGGCAGCGGCAACCAGCCACAGCTCCCAGCCAGCCACGAAGAGTAAACAACATACACTGACAAACATTCTGCACCCATACACCGTGTTGTTTTTCACTTTCAGTCTAGTAATCAATAAATTATATAAGATATTCAATGCTTTATTATAAAGTAGGCTTTGTGTTAGATGACTTGTCCAACTGTAGGCTAATGTCAGTGTTCAGAGCACCTTTAAGGTAAGCTAGGGTGAGCTATGATGTTCAGTAGATTAGATGTATTAAATGCATTTTTGATTTTGACTTCAGATATTTTCAACATATGATGGATTTATTGGGATATAATCCCACTGTAAGTCAGAGAAGATCTGTATTGACTTACAGGTTGCAAACCAAAGGAAAAGTTTTGGAAAAATATAGACTTGAGACATGGATTATGTATTTTAGAATTTATTATTTTACTTTTTTTTTTTTTTTTTAACTTTTGAACATGTATAGCTTTTATAAGGAGGAGATTGTTCTGGAGTCAATATGTAACAAGCACTCTCATTGGCACAGGTGTGACAATGATAAACAGTACATTCCAGAGGCAATTAAAGAAACAACTTCAATACATTGTGATATGGGGAATTCATTCACCAGTTCACTCATGAGCAGTGACTGTATGAGAGTCAGAGGACCATGGCAGTAATCAAGGGGAAGGTATTCCCTTGCCTCCTGTCTCCCACACACCCTGACCTTTAATTAAGCCAAAGACATGGTGGTCTCATAGTTGTTTCATTGTTTTTGTTTGTTTGTTTCTTCTTGTTTTCACATTAGATTCTTTGCCAGGTGCTGCTGTCTTCTCTCTCCATCTCTGCCTAGTGACACCTTCTCAGTGCTTCAGAACTGACTCCCTGTCATTTCTGACAGGTGTTCAATCAGGTGTTCCTGATTGCCATGCAGCTGTATATACTTCTTTATAGCAGGCAACAAATTACATTATAGTTCACTGTATCCAAAATGTTTATGATTGTGTATCCTCAGTAAGAATTTTAAGTACATCCCCAGGCACCTGGGTGGCTCAGTCATTGAGTGACCTACTTTTGGTGTCAGCTCAAGTCATGATCTCATGGTTCATGAGATCAAGTCCCACTTCAGGTTCGGGGCTGACAGCATGGAACCTGCTTTGGATTCTCTCTCCCTCTCTCTGCCCCTCCCCCATGCTTGTTTTCTCTCTCTCTCTCTCTCTCTCTCTCTGTCTCAAAATATATAAATAAACTTTAAAAAAAAGAACCTCCAGATGAAAACAAAGCTAAGGCTTCTGGGCTTCTGGGTAGTTGCAATGCAGCTTAAAGTAGGGAAACCAAAGAATAGAAAAGATTGTGTGATATAATTATGAAGGAAAAAAACTTGAAGAAATTCTTTGCAGTTGAAAATGTGATGATTGCAGTTGAGATGTTTGGCATGTATGAGAGCCATACAAATGACTACTGTGCATGTAACTGTACAACTTCTTATTTAAAAAATACCTAATAGATGTTATTTGCCTCTAATTTATTCTGAGTCCCTGCTGTTCCCATGCAGATGCTGGGTGGAATCCCATGGCAAGCCTACTTCCAGAGGGTCCTCTCTTCATCCTCAGCCACCTATGCTCAAGTGTTGTCATTCCTGGCAGCTTTTGGGTGCCTGGTGATGGCTTTACCAGCCATACTCATTGGGGCCATTGGAGCATCAACAGGTATATCTCTTGCAACTTCACTAATGGACCCACTGAGGCTTCACTGAAGTGACCAATTACCACCCAACCGGCCTCCCTCCCCCATTTTCCCTCTTATCTGCACATAGTTGATTGTTTCTCATCATATTCATATACAGACATTTGTTATAGCACTCAAACAATTGTATTTTAGCTCCATGCCTCCAAAAAGTGTTTGATTGCTCTCCCCACCAATAAAACATTTGTGAACATGCCCTTCCCCCCCCCCCCCCCCCGCCCTTGCTGGTATACTTATCAATTGTGTCTATGTAATCCTGTTAGCAATGTTTCTCAACCAAGGTGCACATTGACATCATCTGGGGAGGGGAAGGGACTCTTGAAAAAAATACCCATTTCTATCCTGCCCCACAGGGATTTTATTTTAATAATCTAAGATGGATCCTGAGAGCAGTGGTTTTTAAAGCCTCTTGGTGGCTCAAAGTGCAGCCCAAGTTGAGAGCCACTGGCTTAGAAATTTACCTGACACCTACAGACCATTTTGAACTTGAGATTCCTGATTTACATTTTTTATAGTTTGCTAATTACAAGTTTTCTTTCTTGGAGAAATAAATAAATAAGTTTTCAAGATAAAGATAAACTCAAGGCACTAAGTAACTTAGAGAATAATTTACTCAAAATCAGTAAAAAAAAAAAAAAAAGCATTATGAAATGCTTATCTCCCAGTAGCCTCTATCTAGAACATTTTTTAAATCTCACCCTTAATTTTACTGAACTTGCTAATTACTCTTGATGCTTATATATCTATGCTATGCAGCTTCCAAGGGTATTTCATGAAAATACAACAGAATAATCCAAATTCAAAGGAGTCCTGTAGGTAAAGGTCATTAAAACAGATTAAAGAAGCTTACCTTTTACTCTGCTGTGTTTGTAAAGTTGATACAGGATGATACTCATGTGGATACTTTTATTTTCAATTAATACAGCTGTTTATTAGATTATTTAACTTTTACAAGAAGTAGTCATGATTCATAATGTACACTCTTAATTCCAATTGTTCATCCATGACATAAACAAACACTTAACAAGATGACTGACAAAGGTGATTATGTGCCTTTGAATGAAAGATAGCATTTATGTCACAATCAGAAAACAGATCTGGCCATCAGGAGCACTCATGCATATGTGCATGTATGTGTGCGTGTGTGTATGTGTGTGTGTTGTAGGGCAACACACTGAAAAACACAATGTCAGCTATTTTTTTGGAATAGGTTCATATTCTTGGTTGTTGTTTCTGGTACCATAATATCTCAAGGAATGCTGTAAAATTGGCTTCAACAAAGCATGGGTTTGAACTGCAGTGGAAAATGGGGGAATAAAAAAATAGTAGGATCCAAGGGAAACCACTCTTATTCAGTCCTGTACTTATGCCATCAAAGAAGTTCAGCAAATAAAAAAGGAGCTATAGTAATGTACATTTAAAGATTCCATTTTATTCTTCAGCATATAATGGTACAAACAGTAAAGAACTATATATTCAAAGACAAACTTTTTTGTTTGTTTTTCACCACTATTTTCTCCATCTTGTGTGGTGCACAACAGGATATTTTTTGTAACCCTTACAATGAAGCCTTCATAGCCATTCTGTGAATAATATGCAAAAGCATATTAGCACAATGCAGAATTACCTTTGTTAAAAAATAAATTTAAAGATGTAATTCCTTCTATGAATTCTAGAGTTCAGCAGGCAAACATATCATAAAATTTAAATGATCTTATCACATATTTTACTAGTGGTTCACCTGAGATTCTGTTGGAGAAGCATAGTATTAATGTTGGTGAGTCTTAGACTGCTAATTGATAGGTTTTTATAATTCAAAACACTCAGTTGTATGAAAAATTAATGGTTCATGAAATCAAGCCCTGCATTGGGCTCTGCTCTGACAGCACAGAGCCTGCTTGGGATTCTCTCTCCTCTTTCTCTGCCCCTCCCCAGTTCATGCATGCACACTCTCTCTTTCTCTCTCTAAATAAACTTTAATTCATAGATACATGCATAAACAATGGAAAATTTTGGAAAATAATGCTGACCGTGTTTAATTGATCATGCAATTCCTTCAATTATGATAAAAAACTTAAATTTTCTGAAATAAAAAAAGTACAGTGTTTTATTTTCTTTATAGTATCAATAGCAGGAATAATTTCCAAGTTTCAAATTTTAAAACTTAAAAGCACATTTACCTATTTTATTTTTTCAAAAAACCTTTTATATATTTCAAGAAACTTCATGTTGCCTACTTTAGCTTTTTAAAAAATGTTTCGAACATTTACATACATTCTTCTCTGTATGAAAATGTACAGTTGTATAATTTATGTATGTAGTTTTTCTTCTTTTTTCTTTTTTTTAATGTTTATTTATTTTTCAGAGGGGGGGAGAGAGAGGGGGGGACAGAGGATCTGAAGCAGGCTCTGTGCTGACAACAGATAACCTGATGCAGGGCTTGCTTGAACTCATGAACTGTGAGATCATGACCTGATGCTTAACCGACTGAGCCACCCAGGTGCCCCATGTATGTAGTTTTTCTAAGTCAGCTTCACAGTGTTATTTTGTGAAGATCACATAAATTGATAGTATTCTGTAATTAAATTTTACTCCAAAGGTCAATCTATCGAATTAACTATAATTTGGTGAATTCCCAGATTTGGCTGAATATTACCATCATTCAGACATATGCAATCAGAATATTTCAGGATAGGGATGTAGGACTCTGCATTTTAAAGGCACGCATGAGAGATCCCAATGTTCATTCAGGTTTGCAAAACACTGGATTAATCCAATGGTGATTCTTCCTTTTATTTCTTGCTTTAACAAGATCCGACACTTGCCATCCTCTGCCCATTTTTTTCCTTATCCTCACAACTATCAAACTGATTCATTGCTTTTAATAGCCTGGCCCACAGACTTAGCCAGAGATGTGCTGCAAAACATTGCCTGTACACCTCTGATGTGCATGCCCTCCTGCTTCCTCAGGAGTCCTTTTGCCTTTTATGTTTTGAGTTCCATTACATGGAGTTCAAAAACCTCCTGAAAATGTCAGCCTCATACCTGCACTTTCTACTCAATAAAACAAGGACTTTGCTTTATCTATCATGCCTCCTATTTCAAGTAAGTGGAATTCAATGCAAGAAGGGATTTAGTTGGGAGAAAAACAATGCTGAGGGAGCTCCAAAACCAAGTTTTGGAGGAACTTGTCCCCTCATACCTCCAACTGGCTGAAGAAATAATCTATGCTTTTGTTTTATAACATGTTTTCTATGTTTCTGTACAATTTGATGTCACAACTGCAGAAAAGAAATAGATAATAGGCAGGTAGTAGATAAATGAATAGATAGATGATAGCTGGTGATAGATAGATGATAGATGATAGATAGATAGATAACAGGTCTTGTGAATAGGGCTAAGTGTAACCAAAACCCATTAGAAGCCAGAGTTGAATATAAGACCATTTCACTTGACCAGTACATGGATTTCCTACCTACTTAGACCAACGTACCTAATTATACTAATTACACTTCTCTGATCAGACTAATTCATACATTCTGAATTTATTTCAAAAGCTCCCAGAGAATAAGATGACCCCCAAATGGATAAAGAGCATGTGGTTCTTTAGTTATTATTATATTTGTCATTTCTATTCAACAGACTGGAACCAGACTACATATAAGCCTCTAGATCCCAAGGACAACGATGAAGCAGACATGATTTTACCAATTGTTCTGAAGTACCTCTGCCCTGTGTACATCTCTTTCTTTGGTCTCGGTGCAGTTTCTGCTGCTGTTATGTCATCAGCAGATTCTTCTATCTTGTCAGCAAGTTCCATGTTTGCCCGGAACATCTACCAGCTTTCATTCAGACAAAATGTAAGAACAGTCTTTTCCAGTGTAGCATTATTGCTTTTGTCATCATTGCATTTATTTTATCTGTAATATTATATATTTACTAATATCCTATATTAAAATCTGACCCTACTCTGATTAAGCACACAAGATTAAATAATGCTGAATTTTATTTATGCTGTATATGAATATTTTTAATGCATGTTACTATTCATGTTAGTACGTAAGGGAACAAACCAACGTAAGCATTTTTCAAGAGGTACAGTCATATTGCTACAATTCACATTTCTTGTCTTTCTAATGAAAGTAATGAAACCCAAAACATCTTAGAAAAACTTTGAGTTTAATCATGTACTATAAGAAACTTGAAGCAGAGCATGGTGAGTACGTTATTTTGTGGTCATTTGTGTAGCATCTGCCCCACCCTTCACTTGAACTCCCAAGTCCATGTTCATGAGAAAATAGCCTCTCAGTGTGATTGTCCTTAATGAATCAAGTGGGTGCAGAACAGGGCTATTGTGTCACTGGACAGCCAGGAGTTCCTGCCCACCTTCTTCCTTCACTAAGGCTTTGTTCTTTGTTTTTCCCTAGTTTTCTAGGTCATAGTTAACAAAATGGCCCCACATGTTTTTAAGGTGGCTGGCCTTAAAGATGGTAGGACTCCTAGAAGAGAGGAAAGAAGGGTGGGCCATACATCCTCCTGGCCACATAAGAACTATTCCTTAATATGAAAAGTACGTGAAATCCTCTCTTCATTATTTTTTTAAATTTTTTTAATGTTTATTTCTTTTTGAGAGAGAGAGAGACAGAGCATGAGCGGGAGAGGGGCAGAGAGGGAGACACAGAATCTGTAACGCGCTCCAGGCTTTGAGCTGTCAGCACAGAGCCCGATGCAGGGCTTGAACTCATGAACCATGAGGTCATGACCTGAGTCGAAGTCAGTCACTTAACCAACTGAGCCACCCAGGTGCCCCATCTCTTGCATTATTATTCCCCTGTGACAGCACATAAGCTCCTCTCACCTCTCCCCCTGCATATTCAGAGAAAAGTGCAGCTGACCTGTGCTTCCTGCACAAGACACACAGAAACCTCTCCCAAAGGCCCGCCAGGGAAGCCACCTGGATTGCTTGCTTCCTATACTGTCGTTTAGGTTGGTTTTGCCTGCAATGAGCTATTTGAACCAGGGGAATTGTTTAGACCTGCTTTAAAGCACAGAAATGCATTTCATTCTTCACTTAAATGAGCCAGTGCACTGTGTGAAAAGCTGTCACTGTGGCATTTTCTTGCAGGCATCAGACAAGGAAATCATCTGGGTTATGCGAATCACAGTGTTTGTGTTTGGAGCTTCTGCCACAGCCATGGCCTTGCTGACGAAGACTGTGTATGGGCTCTGGTACCTCAGCTCAGACCTCGTTTACATCATCATCTTCCCGCAGCTGCTCTGTGTGCTCTTCGTCAAGGGAACCAACACATATGGGGCTGTGGCAGGTTACGTGTCTGGCCTTTTCTTGAGAATAACTGGCGGGGAGCCATATCTGTACCTGCAGCCCTTGATCTTTTATCCTGGTTGTTACCCTGATAAGAATGGCATATATAATCAGAGATTCCCATTTAAAACCCTTTCCATGGTTACCTCGTTCTTATCCAACATTTGCATCTCCTATCTAGCCAAATATCTATTTGAGAGTGGAACCTTGCCACCCAAATTAGATGTGTTTGATGCTGTTGTTGCAAGGCACAGTGAAGAAAACATGGATAAGACAATTCTGGTCAAAAATGAAAATATTAAATTAGATGAACTTGCACCTGTGAAGCCCCGACAGAGCATCACTCTCAGCTCAACTTTTACCAATAAGGAGGCTTTCCTCAACATTGATTCAAGTCCAGAAGGGTCTGGGACTGAAGATAACTCCTAATGACCCCATCCACATAAAATAACTGCTTTCACAAACAGAGTGTTATAGCAGGCTAGTCCAGGAAAGATGGGTTGCAGCATATAAAAAATATACTTAAAAAATAAACAGCATTCAGGTGGATAAAAATCCATACAAAAGTGCAGTTGCACAAATGCAAGCCAAGTTAGAAGGAATCATGTATGAAAGCAACAGATTGCTTTCTCATCGGTATTTCTCATCCTCGTTTGATTCTGACTAGATATTTTTGTTAAATATTCAAAAATGAATTAAGCCCCACTCAAAGAACAGAGGGTTAGAGTATTTATCTTTATTCAGAAAAAAGAAGTAGGTATGAAACAGCCAAGGAAATTCAGTAGACTTGATCTAGACCTTGTCTGCTAATGCACTCACTAGTGGGTCTGGTTTATTTTCATGATGAAGTTCAGAGAGTAACTTGCCATCACTCAAATGAATGGTGCAAGAAATTAATGGGTGATTGTCCTGGTGTCCTGACGGTTAACCTATTCTTGCATCTTCTTAACTAGAACATTTGCTGAATATGCAATTTGTTTCTCTTTGTAGTGACACACATTATTCTGAGCACAGGCAAAGCAAACACATATGCAAAATACTGTGTCGTGGAATTTCTTTATGCACAAGGTAATAGGAAAAGTAGAATCCATCTTTGTAGAGGAGCACTGGCTCCTCTGAGTGTGCCCAACAGCTACCATGTGTATTGAGAAGCATACCTAGAGTATGGAAGGCATGATTATTAGACAACCTTAAAGCAATAAATCAAGAAGGCCATTAAGCAGAAAGTGACAAGAGCAGGTTTTTGTCTTCATCTGAAGTTTATAAAGTTTTGCTTCATGATGAAAGAAGTAGTGTCCCATATTACTATTTAAATTGGTACTGGAAGTGACATTGAGCCTTATCTAAGGTGAGATAACAGTATAGCGCCAATTAAGGTTAATGAGAGACAAATGGCACCTCCTGATAAAACTAGAAAAATAAAACCCTCTCAATTTTGGATATTCATTAGTGAAGATGATTTAATGTTAAGAGAGTGACTCTGTGGCACTTTTTGCAAAAGCCAGTCTTAGGTACTAGACAAATCATCACTACAAAAAGTAGACAGTGAATTTTAAGATGCAGATGAAAGAAGAAAAATAAGTCCTAAAGGGAAAAAGCCATCGATTTTAACATTTGGTGTCCACATAACTTTCATGAGGTTGGTCATTAAATATTATTTTGCTCCTTTTCTGGAGTTAAAAACTATGTGTGTGTGTGTGTGTGTGTGTGTGTGTGTGTGTGTATACACACACGTATATGTATATATTTATATTTATTTATTTATTTATTTATTTATTTAATGGTTTGTACCATTTTAGAATTTTAAATGCTTTCCCTGTAGCCACATTATAGAAATAATCAGAGCTATGTCTACAAAAGCAGAGTGAATTGATGAGCTAAAAAATTATCTGAGCATTTGATCAAATAAAGAAAGGCACCATGACTTATTTAAACTAAAACATTTTGTCCAAAAATGTTTCTGTTTTGCAATTCATAGACAAAATGAAGTTAATTCAGTGTTCAACGTTAAGTATGAAATTGTTGTTCAGGAAGTTACCATTCCTTTTTTAAAAAATTGTAATTGCCTAAAAGCATCAAATGACACATGAGATAAATTCACAGGTGATTCTTAGAATATGAATTAGATAATTCTACCTGTTGTAATATCCCATATTTTAATGCTTTATCAAAACTTGATGGAGAATATGATGTCGCATTCAGAATGTTTATAGAACATCATCTATACTTTGGGGCATCTGGGTTACTCAGTCGGTTAAATGTACAATTCTTGATTTCAGCTCAAGTCATGATCTCACAATTGTGAGATCAAGCCCTACATGGAGATCCACATTGGACATGAAGCCTGCTTGCTTAAGATTCTCCCTCTCTATGTCTCTCTGTCTCTGTCTCTATCTCTATCTCTATCTCCCTCTGCCCCTCCCCAGGTCACACACACTCTCTCTCTCATAAATAAAAACATCATCTATACTTAAATAAAAAGAGAATTCTTTTTACTCATCTATCTGCTCAGAATCTACTCCATGCCTATTACCCAATAGAGCACTTGGAAGGAGCACATTTTTGGAAGTGGTGTGGGAATCCCAAGGTTCTCAGACATGGATGGAGAGAACTGGGCATGAATCTCACTAAGGACAAAGTGCAATGATGGAAACATTTGGCATGGAAAAGTGATTAATTGTTGGGGACTACAGTTCCTGATGCATCTAGTCTTTCCAATGTACCATGCTCTCCAACACACTGCCTGAATAATTATTTTTATGCACTCCATCACCCTAAGTTTTTGTACAACTTATTTATGCATCAGCTTCCATAGAAGACATCACCCATATTGTAATAGAGTAAGCGGGCATGTAGAGTCTCTTTGAAGATGTTATAGTTCATAATTTTGTTGGGCAACAGTTGTCCAAATATGCTCAATATGTGCAATAACCATATTTAAATCCAGTGAAAAAGAATAAATATTAACAATGAAAATTTCTTCCACTCCACTTATTTTGTAATAGTATAAAGATAAAAAGGGAAAAAAGTTTAACTCATCTAAAACATTAAAAACCAGGCAACTTAAAATGATGTAAGCCAATAAAAAATGTTCTTTTTAAAAAATTTTTTAGTGTTTACTTATTTTTGAGAGAAAGAGGCAGAGACACAGAGTGTGAGTGGGGAAGGGGCAGAGAGAGACACAGAATCTGAAGCAGGCTCCAGGCTCTGAGCTGTCAGCACAGAGCCCGACTAGGGGCTAGAACTAATGAACCGCGAGATCAAGCTTAACTGACTGAGCCACCCAGGCACCCTGACAATGTTCTATTTTTATTTGACACATTATTTCATACCTACTCTCAAACTAGATTTATAAAAATCTAATTTAGTATAAAATACACTTACAAATGTGCTAAATATTAACAACATGGTTTTTTAAAAGGACAAAAAAAATGTTGACGATCAAAAAGAATGAAACAGCAATCACAGGATGTTTACTTAGGCTCATTTGCATGCATATTTCTCCATTTCCAAGGAAGAAACAAAGTTGTGACATGCAGAAGACAATACCTTATGCTCATCCCTCGCTCTGTGTTGACATCATGGGCAGTGCTGGAGGCTTTGTATACTTCCAGCTTTGCTCAGTGGACTTAATTTTCAAAAATCCATCCTCCATGAAAATAAAACGACAGGAACATTTTAGACACTGGCTATATATTAACCTCTGGAGGCAATACCTGTGGATAAAGCATTAGAATAAAGCATATATTTTATTTTCATACTTCTACAATAATTGTAACATGTTTCTTGGATGATTTTAATGTGTTTTTTTCACACATATTTTCTAAAACATCAAGCTTGGACTGAAATGTCAATAAGCCTTCAAACTCTCAGTGTCAAAATTCAACATCACTGCTACAGTTAATAGTAATGAATTTTATGTGAATGTAAAATGAATGTAAGCCTGAAATAAGTGAATTTAGTGGAATGGCTATTAGGTTTTTTAATTTAGAAATAATGAATTAACATTGTACTTTAAATATAAAGTGTAACATTTTCTTTTTAGTCTTTGAGAAAATTTACCCTGGCATAATGTATAATTTATTATAAGTTTGCTCCTGAGCAGACAGATATGTATAATGGTTCTAAATATATATTTTTGTCTGTCACAATACTATATAAACTATGCTTAAATTAAGTAGATTTTCAGCTATACATGTAAATGTTTTCAATGTAATGATATTGTATTAAATTGTCCTGGTGAGATTCAGGAGATCATTGTCTAGGCTTGGCTTTTTGGGGCCCTCTCTTAAAAAAAATATAAGTGGTGCTTCCAGGCAACTATGCAATAGAATTGAAATAAACCATCTCATTGCTGGAACCTGTATAAATATGAAATGGAAATGTTGCACCTTGTATAAATCTTAGGGCAATATATGAATATCATGTCTCAAAACAATGTGAATTATTTTTCCTGGAAAAGAAGTTCTGCCACCACACACAGTACTTTCTTTGAATCAAAGAAATCAATAGACAGAATATCTCTTCCACTAATACCAAGAACTCTGCATCTTAAAAATCAAATAGCTGTTTGATAATTATTGACCTGGGATACACAACCAATCACTAAGAACTGGTTCTCATTATTCTCTATGTACTTTAATATCTCTCACCTAACTCTATCAAAGTGTCTTTAAACGTGTAACTATATATACCCTCAGAAGAGCCTCGGCCCCTTAAGCCTAAATCATAAGCATGTGTGCCTCTGGGTATATAGAGAGAAGAGGTCTAGGATGAGCTTCAGGATGAATTAAGGAAAAGAATAAATAGTTATAGGAGGAAATATACCAATTTGTCTGCTATCATGGACCCACTACTGGAGAGTCTGTATTTTGCTTTATCACAAATCTATACTACAGAAAATTAGGAGCTAGAAAAGACAATGTATATTGGAGCCTATGTATGCTTTCTTCATTTTACTCCTGTATTAAGAGAGTTTAATTTGATCATGAGCATTCTCTTAAGGCAGATATTCCAAGAGATCCAAAGAGCTACAAAGCTCTTTGTAGGACAAAGATAAGGACAAATTATTACTTCTTCATTTTTTGTATAGTGACCCAAAGAAGAACCCCCAAATGGTATTATTTAATACTCCTATTATTTAATACTTTGGAAAGTTTATTTATTTATTTTGAGAGACAGTGAGAGACAGAGCATGCAGGGGATGGGCAGAGAGAGGGAGAGAGAGATCCCAAGCAGGCTCTGCACTGAGTGCAGATGTGGGGCTCAAACTCATGAACCGTGAGATCATGACCTGAGCCGAAACCAAGAGTCAGATGCTTAACCAACTGAGCCACCCAGGCATCCCTCCTCATATTTAAATTCTCTATAATCAAAAAGCATATGGTAAATTTGTTTTTGTTTTTGATTGAAAAGCTATGGTTCTATATTTAAAATAAGTACCGCCCTATGTACTTTGAAGCTAAAATGCTGTGTTGGTTTATTAATTTTGAACTAGAAGCAGTTAAAAACATAAACCAGGTAGGACCCAAAGCCTGATAATAAGAGTAGTGGATACTAATGAGAGGAATAAGTGAAACCCCCCCTGGTGTTGCTACAAAATTCAGCTGGAGTGAGTGAGCCATAGCACTAGAATGGCTCAGACTCCATGGCTTTTGGCCTCATTGTGGCATAACCTGGAAGACACTAGGTAAGAGTGGAAAGGCAAAGTAAGACACATATAGCTCCCACTAGTTACTTTGCCTTAGACTGAGGATCTCAATGGTATGACCAAGCCACTTAACCTCTGCAGCCCGATTCCCAAATGAAGATTGCATTTATCTGTTATTAGGCTGAAGTTATATGATAACTAAATGGTTAGGTGGTTAGATAGAACACAAACAATGTAAAAATATGGAAATATAAACATAGCACTCCAACTGAGAAAATTGGACAAAACCTATCTAGCTATTTGGGAAATTATTTTGCCTATGAATCTTGTCATATTCAACTAGTTTTAAACCTGGATTCTAAATTAGGGATGAAGAAAGAAGAGTCATGTTTTGAAATATATTGAGCTACAGGTTATATTTGCTTTATGTGGCTTTTCAAGGACCTAATGTAACAGAATTTTAGTGCTGTTCTGCATGCACTTAAATTATGGTCCATGGATGAATACAAAGTTAACAAGGAGTGACTAAATCTATGGGAAAGTTTATCTCATTATTCATGTGGGAATTTTCAGGCAATACCACCTACCAAGAGTCCTTTGTGCTCAGAGTAAGGAATGGAAAGTCTATAGGAGGTTTGTAGGCTTGGAAAAGTCAATAAAAAATTTCTTTAATTTAGTTATTTTGTATATTTCTGATCATTCCATTTAAAAGCATCACATAACTCAATCATTTTTTAAGATAAGAAAAATGAGAGGAGATTGAAAAAGCAAATTGTGTTTTTTTAAAAAAAAACTACTCAAAGCTGGCCTTCGAAGCTCATAAATGTTAATCCTTGGGCAGGAATGGAAATACGCTGGCGGATACCAATAGAAATTAACATGAAGTTTAAAAGCATCAGGATCCAAAAAGTATTGCAAACCATATTACTCTATATAGGTTAAAATGTCCCAAGAACAGATGGCCATGGGCATAAAGTGTGAGCTATGACTTAAGTGCAAGGAACAATCTGGGCTGAATCCATGCAAAGCAATTGCAGCCCAGACCACATTTGTCTGTGTTCACAGAGCGTGAATAGATACAATGGATGCCGCATGATTTATTTTCTGTTACTTAAGGTTGAATCAACATTTATCCTTCAGAAAAAATCTAACCCACATTGGCTTCCATTTCATAACAACTTACTTTTCATTTTATTTCAGTTTTTAGAATAAAATTTCTATTAAATAACACTAAGTTTAGTATTTCCTACATTTCACTTTTTGGAGAGAACTATAAAGCTCCAGTAAACCACTTGCTACTAGAGATTTTAAAACATAACATAAAATAAACCCATCTATCTGACAATGGCCTTATGAATATTTGATTCAGTCTTCTGTTTTTACATCTATTATTTTCAAAATAATTCAGAGATCACTGTTTTTAGAAAGATGGCTAAAAGGAAAAAGTTAAAATTAATTTTAGTTCACTTTACTTTCTAATTTAAGAAAAACTTTAGAGAATTTTAAACAACATAAGCTAAAGTAAAACAAGTTTTCAACATTCATGTTGATGACCTATTAGAAATTTTACTTTCTTACCTTCATCCCAGTTGAACCAAGGAGTTAGGAGATGGTACCCTTCATTCGTGGTTTAATCTTGAATGAGTTAATTGACCCTTCATGGTGCCAAGTAATTTTTTGTAAATGATGATCTTTAGAGTATAACTCTAACTTGGAATTTAACAACTACATGAGTCTACATCTGACACAATTGCATAGAACAATGGGATTCCAAGAGTTCTCTGGATATCTTAGTATTCCTGTGAGTGCCCAAGCTTTCTGTGACTCTAAATACCATGAGAATTATCTCTGAGGCCATTTTTCTAGTTAATTGATAAGACCCAAAGTATAAGAAAACTTCTATATTAAATGACTGTTGCCCACAGTAGGGCTCTGGATTATACCCAAAGATGTTGGGAAGACTGGAGTGTTTTCTTGCTATATATTTACATTTCAGGAGAAACAAAGCTCAGATCTTGGAAGAGCTAGATCATAAAAGCCAAATTTTGAGTTTTTCTGAATTTTGGAGATTTTATTTAAATACCAAAAAGTTTGGAATTAGAACCCATGCCCATTATCCTTCCAAGGAGACTACAAGGTAAGAGGGACAACTGTGTTCTTCACCTCTATAAGCAAAGAAAAATCATTTGTTTTCATCTCTCATCTGTAGTGTTCACTGCTCAGGAACACTGTGTGCCATACACTGTCATACCTTTCTATGTGTCATGCCCCCTTAACCCAATCTTGTTGCCTATTAAAATAATTATATCTCCTGACTTACTATGATTGAGTACCTCCACTTTGACTCTACTGTTTTGAGGTCCTATCTCCTGTCACCCTGACTGCTATCAATGAGCCCCTGCTACCATTAGCCTTGGCCTACAAAAGAAAACACCACTGAATTTCCATCACTACTGTGTATTCCACTCCAGTAAAGCACACTTCCCAGAATGTTTTAATCCCTTCCTCTACTATCTAATATGGTAATTCTGGTATTTCAACTTCACTGAGCTAGGCCAAAACATTTTTATGTTTCTGGGAACCATTCCAGGAGTGAGTTTATACTATCTCCAGTGGTCCTTGCCAGGATGTTAAATCCCGTACCTCAGGCAAGTGTTCCCATCAAAAAATTTCTCATTTGGAAGAAGCACCAATGATTTAGCATACAAGACACAACCACCCCTTGTCACTGAACACTCAAGTGCTGACAAGATGACCACATGAGTGAAGTGGCCATGGTGGCAGGGATAGAAGTTATAGATGGTACTGGCAACACAGTCTCCTTTTTACCAAGTTGATCTAGATACTGCTACCCCAAGTGTCTAGTCTACAGAAACACTGAGTCCTGATATGGCATCATTTTTTAGCAAACCAATGGGCCATGTGGTGCCAAGTTGATTTTACTGGGTTTCTTCTGCTCTGGAAGAATAAGCAGTTAATTCTGAAAAGGATAGAATATATATATATATATATATATATATATATATATGTATGTGTGTATATGTATATATATGTATAATATATGTACACATATATATGTGTGTGTATATATATATATATATATATATATAGTTTTTTTTTCTGGATATTGGCTGACTTTCTTGACAGTGCTCCCATCTAAGAGTTTATAGAGTATCGCTTCTCCAATACTGGATTCCTCATAACTTCACATCAAACCAAGGGACCTACTTATAGCAAAGGACGTGTGCAAAGTAGGCCTATGTCAATGGGATTCTTTGGTCATATTTTGCAACATATTACCCCGAAGTTGCCTGCCTATCAGAGTGTAACAACCTGGTGAAGGTACAGGTGAAACACTGCTTCAGAGGAAAGACTTTATGATAATAGAGTGACATTTTCTAGAATGCAGTATATACCTGGGAATGACCTTTATCTGGTACTGTGTGCCCAGTAGGAAAAATAAATGGGAACCAAGGAAGGGGGAAGCATAACTGAGCCTACTAACCAACACCCCTACTGACCCAATGGGGAATTTGTGCTACCTATCCCTGTGACTGTGAGCTCTGCATAGTTGAAAATCCTGACTCCAAAGGGGAAACACTTCTGCCAATGAAATCAGCAAGAATCCCATTGTATTAAAAGCTACCCCTATCTCCTGGGCACTTCAAGCTCATTAACTGAGGCTCTATCAAGCAAGAAGAAAAGTCACCATCTTAATGGGGTTATTGACCCTGATCATCAAAGGGAGCTAGAACTGCTGTTGTCCCCTGAGAGTAGGGAGGAATGCATTTAGCATTCAAGAGATTACTTTGTGCCTTTGTTATTCCATTTCTTACTTGTGAGGATAAAGGGAAAAGTTCAGCAAATATACTTGAAAAGGGGCAAGATGGCCCACCCTTATATCTCTCAGGGATGAGGCTTGCATGAGTCACCAAGTTTGTCATCAAAACCTCAGACTTGCTAGTGAGGGTAAAGGGAATTTAAGATGGCTAGCAAAGAAAGGAGACCATGAGTCCTGGTCATGGCCCTGAAAGCAGGTACACTGGTAGAGGTTATAGTTGGTATCGTTTTCTTTCCTTTTTCAAGTTTTTCTAGGAAAAGAGATCCACTGGAATCTTGAAAGAGTTGGTTAAAGTTCTGGACCCCTAAAGTAATGTTTGCCTACTCCCTCCTTCCAGGTGGTCCTTTAATCCATGTTGGAACATACTGGTGAAGGATAGTCACCTATTTCTGAGTCAGCTTACTCAAATACTAGAAAGTTCCCCATATTCAACATGTATTCATTTCATTGAGCAAAATCTGCATTTCCCTAGAACTTGAAACAAAATTTTATCTATATGACAAAGTGCAAATTAACCTTTTCCCACAATTTTGATTGAAAAAATATAACATGTAACAGAAGAGTCCCACTCTTGCCACTCAAACATCAAAGATAATGTCATATGGGTAGTAACAATCTGATTAATATGTGAACTTCTGTCACCTTTTGTCCTCATGGGGAAAAAATGTAGCTAAGGTAGTAGAGAGATGATGGACTGTAAGATGGCAATTCAGAAGAAATCTGTCGTATGTTCCATTCAGAAGAAATACAAATTCTAGTCTAATATACTGTAATATAATTTGCCATCTTGAAGAGGCAACAAAAGGAAATTTCTACCAGTCCACAAACAGTCATAAGTTCTCCACATAAGTCCAAAATTCCACCACGTCTGGCCCTGCCCTGTCTTCCTTCTCTTTCTCTCCCAAAACTTCTGGCCAGGATTTCTCTGTGACCCTCTCTTGCTTTTTCTTCCTCCTGGAGGAAGGGATTTACCCATTTTTGTCTTCCTCAGCCCTATATCTTTACTCTGTACTTTGACTAGCAGAACAAAGGCAGTCCTTTTCAAAGCATGAAAAAGTAGGAGCTATGCACACTTCCATTTTTACAAAAATGTATTTTTTCAATATTTGAGCATCAACTCTGCTAATATTTTAAGAGCACAACTTCTTCATGGTTTCTAAAACAATATTTAGGTGTTCACAAAATCTAGAGCTTAATAAAATAAAACAACAGAAAAAAATGAGAATGCTTTTAATTTTACAGGGAAAATCTACTGCCTATCAAAGGCCACTGTCATAATGCACATGGTTATAAGATATCATATTCTGTGGATTAATCTCTCCCTCTTCACTGAAGGAATAGCTTCCATGAGAGCATGAAATGATCCATCCTTTATCTAGAAGTTATTTATCTTGTCTGGCCTTTTGCTTATAGATAGTGGTTGTTGGTTTCAGACATATCTTACAAAGGACTTCAGATAATTCAGGGAAAGTGTCCTAATTTATGATCATTATAAATATGTCAAAAATTGAATTGAATAGAGAGGAAGCAAACCATAGGATTCCCTGCCTTTGCCCTTTGTAGTTCCCTTACTAGAAATATTTCAGCTAATTAGGGGTACCAAAGAAACAAAATTGTACACATATTTCATTCTGGTTTTTCCCCCTTTCTGGTTTTTATTATAGTATGTGAAAAGAAACCAATCCAATACCCTAAAAATATTACTCTGTCAATATTAATCCATTGGTTACACAAATAAAACTTACAGATACTTAGAGAATTATGGAACTCAGATCTTTTTCCTCTGAGAATATTAGTAAATCCACAGGTCAGAAGTATAATTCCAGGTATTACCTAGTACACACATATTATGCTTGGTTAGCCAACAAGAAGGCCCTGAGGTTCTGAAGAGTGTTTCTGAGGTGGAAATAGAATCATTTATTCAATTTTATGAGATAAGGCAACAATTTTATTAGGTACTAGTAGAAATCAAAGATCAAGCAATCATAAAACTTCTAACTGTATTTATTAGGAAGCAGATGATTCATATTTTTAGAAACCACATTCTGATTTCATTTAATAAACCATATTACAAAAAGACTCCAGGACATCACCCAGGTGGCCAAGTAGGAGACCCCAGCCTCCATCTCCCCACAAAGATCAACAATTGGGCAGCTATCTATGAACAAAAACATCCTTGGGAGATCTCAGGAGTCCACTTAAGAAACTTCAGGAACACAGTGGGAAACCCTGAGAATAAGTGCACAAAAAGGTAAGGAAGAACAATTTCATTTTGCTTGCATCATCCCATCCCCCTGAGCAGTGCTCAGACCAGCACTGCTGAGCACCACATGGGAATTCCTCAGCTAGAAAGGACCCCTCAATAGGAAAGACAGACCAAGGTGAGGAAACAGCCTGCCTAGGTTTTAGGGTACCACATGAAGGACTCACTTCAAAGTCACCTCACTCAGACACTTGTAAAGCTAAGATGAACAGAGACAGCTAGGATCAAGGAATAAAAGCAGAGGACACTGGTACCAACCATGCTGAATGACTGAGTTTCCCTGTAACCTGCTCTGCAAAGGACCCCAGCAGCTTTCATCTCTGAAGAAACCCATGACCAGGAAAGCAGCCTTTTTACCAGGTGTTCACCCCATGGGTATTTGTATTCACAGACTCCAGCCGCCTGAGTCCCTCCCTACTTGCTTCTACTCCCACCATGACGGAGTCCAGGAGCTGCACCAACTGAGGCCTCTGCAGCTACAACACACCAGCCTTGACCTCTGCATGTGACCCCCCATCTCAATGTATATGCTTAATACTAACCCCTCCAGCTGTGCATTTACAAATCACTAGCCTCTACCATCATGTATGTGTCCATGGAAAGGTCTTACAGACACAGAAGTGAACCCCAAAACCTAGGTTCTAACAGATGCTTGTGGCCCATATCTGGTCCTACCTCCAGTCACCATCTTGTACCACTGGCTCTTTGGCAACTAGCCCACACGGTTGCTTGTAAGCTTGGCTCCATACCTAGCTCCTTTCACTGGCCTGCACCACTGGGTCTGCCTGTAGCAACCCCTTCCAGCTATGCACCTTCATGCCAGTGGCCCAGCTCCCTTCATCACCTTCCACTGTCATACATGCACCCATAAGGAGACTCTGAAGTCCAAGGAATACATGCTGACATGCAGGGTTCCCACAGCTTCCAGCACACCCACACTTGACCCAGACCCTTGCTGATGGCTGTGGCCCCCACTACTGTGTTTGCCATTAACCACTACTACTGCACAGGTATCTCCAGCTGGCCCCCTCAACTAAGTATGTACAGAACACCACCTCTAGTCACCAATGCTGTCTGCCATAGTTCTTAGCCACTGGACTGGAGGTGACACTAAAGATCCCTATAGGCTTTACAGCCACTGTAGACTCTTGCCATGTTCATGAGAACCATTCAGTTGTTGATAGTGTGGATTCCAGAGGCTTGGGCCAAGGAGACATCATGCCACCCCAGACTTAGAGCCACCACATTGCCCTGCACAACTAGACCCAGTGTCACAGTACATTGCAGGATTCTCACACCTACAGGTGAAGAGCTTTCTTTACAGAAGTCAGATCATGAGGTCTGGAAGAGGTAATGACTTCTTCAAATGTGCAGACACCTGAAAAAGGTTATGGGGATCATGAAGAATCAGGGAAACATGACATCAACAAAGGAACACTTTAAACTTCCACGTATGGACCCCAAAGAGATGGAGATACATGAATTGCTTGGCAAAGAATTAAAAATAATTCTTCTGTGGGCGCCTGGGTGGCTCAGTTGGTTAAGCATCCAAATTTTGATTTTGGCTCAGGTCATGATCTCACAGTTGTGAGATCCTCCCCCACTGTGCTTTCTCTCTCAAAAGAAATAAATAAACATTGATAATAATAATAATAATTCTGAAGATGCTCAGAGAGCTACAAGGGAACATAGATAAAGATTTAACAAAATCAGGAAAACAATTTAACGAAGTGATAAGTTCAACAGAAATATAGAAAATATAAAAAAGAACCAAACACAATTTTGGATCTGAAGAATACAATGACTAAAATGAAGAATGTAATATAGCGTCAACAACCCACAGCACCAAGCAGAAGAAAGAATTGGTGAGCTCAAAGATAGATCATTTGCAGCTGTCCAGTCAGAGAAGAAAACAGAAAAAAAAAAGGATGAAAAAGAATGAAGAAAGCCTGTGGCACTTGTTATCGGAAGATAAACAAGAGAAATAAGAGAAAGGATTTACACTAGAGTCCTAAGAGGAGAAGAAAGTAATAAAGAGAAAGTTTACATAAAGAAATAATAGCTGAAAACTTCCCAAACCTAGAGAGAGTTTTGGACATCAAAGTTTAATAAGCTAATAGATCACCCCATAATTTCAATCCAAAATGATTTTTGACAACAAGTATTATAATAAAACTATCTAAAATCAAAGACCAAAAATAAACTTTATTTATTGTAGTATGGAAGAGAATTAACCACTTAACTCTGATATAAAAGTTAAAATATAAAAGCATTAAAAATAGCGTTGCATTGGAGGAGCCTGGGCAGTTCAGTCATTTGAATAGCAGACTCTTGATTTCAGCTCAGGACATGACCCCAGGGTAATGGGATAAAACCCTGCATCAGGCTGTGCACTGAACATGTAGCCTGCTTAGGATTCTCTCTCTCTCTCCCCCTACCCCTCTCCTGCACTCATGCTCTCTCTCCCTCTCTAAAATAAATTTTTATAAATGAATATATAAATAAATAAAACTTAAAAGACAAAAATAGCTATGCAATAACTTGTTAAACAATACACAATATAAAGAGATGCAAAATGTTACATCAAAACATAAAACGGGGACAGGACAATAAGAGTGAAGAGTTTTTTATGCAACCAAATTTAAGTTGTTAGCTTAAATACACTGTTATATTAGTAAGGTGTGCCAAGTAAGCCTCAGGGTAACCACAAAACAAAAACCCATAGTAAATATGTACAAGATAAAGAGAAGGTAATCAAAGTATATGACTACAGAAAATCAAAAATTCGTAAAGGAAGACAGCCAGACAGATAAAAAAGAACAAAGAAACTATAAGACAGGGAAAAAAATTAACAAAATAGTAACAGTAAGTCTTTACCTATCAGTAATTACATCAAGTGTGAATGGATTAATTCTTTAATCAGAATTTTCTAACACAGAGTGGTAAAATGGATAAAAAACACCCACAAGACTTGACTATATGTTGTCCACAAAAGACTCACTTCAGCTTCAAGAGTATACATAGGCTCAAAGAAAAAGGATGGAAAAAGATGGAAACCAAAAGAAAGTCAGGGGAACTACATTTATAGCAGAAGAAATATACATTAAGTCAAAACTGTAAGAAGAGACAAAGAAAGTCATTAGATAATGATAAAGTGGTCAATTCTTCAAGAACTATATATATATATATGTATACATATATATATATATATATGCACACACACACATATATCTCCAAAATAAGAGCATCTAAATATATTAAGTGAATACTAATAGACCTGAAGAGAGTAATAAATGATAATACAATAGTAGGCAATTTCAAAATTTTAAAAAATTTTTTTAATGTTTATTTATTTTTGAGACAGACAGAGAGAGACAGAGTGAAACAGAGTATGAACAGGGGAGGGTCAGAGAGAAGGAGACACAGAATCTGAAGCAGGCTACAGGCTCTAAGCTGTCAGGACAGAGCCCGACACAGGGCTTGAACTCATGGACTGTGAGATCATGACCTGAGCTGAAGTCAGATGCTTAACTGACTGAGCCACCCAGGCACCCCAGTAGTAGGCAATTTCAATACCCCACCTTGAACAATAGATAGGTCATCCAGATAGAAAACCAAAAAGGAAACAATGGATTTGATGTGTAATATACTCCAAAGGAAAATAACAGACCAAATAGAGCCTAACTAACAGAACCTAACAAAACATTCCATCCCATGAAAGAATACAGGCATACCTTGTTTTATTGTACTTCACAGATACTGTGAAATCTGAAAAATGAAGGTTTTTGGCAACACTGCATTTAGCAAATTCATCAGCACCGTTTTTGCAACAGCATTTTCTGACTTCATTTCTATGTGTCTCATTTTGGCAATTCTCACAATGTTTCAAACATTTTCATCATTATTATATTTGTTATGATGATCTGTGATCAGTGATTACAACTTGTTGAAAGTTCAGATAATGGTGAGCATTCTTTAGCAATAATGTTTTTTTTTTAATTAAAGTACATACATTGTTTTTTTTTTTTTAAACATAATGCTGCTGCACACTTAATAGACCACAGTATAGTAGTAATTTTACATGCACTGGAAATCAAAAAATTCACTTGACTTGCTTTATTGCAATATTCACTTTATTGTGGTGGTCTAGAACCAAACCCTTAATATCTCCTAGGTGTGTCTGTACATAATCTTCTCAAGGCAGAGGGAACATGTTCCAGGATAGATCATATGTTAGTTCACTTAAAATGTCTTAGCAAATTTAAGAAGATTGAAATCATATGAACTATCTTTTCTGACCACAATGACATGACACTGGCAATCAGTGACAAGAAGAAAAGCTGAAAAATACCTAAGTATGTGATTAAACAGTATACTACTAAACAACCAGTGGATCAAAGATGAAATCAAAAGAGAAATTCAAAAAGTAGTTTGAGACAAATGAAAATGGAAGCACAGCATACTAAATGTCTGGGATGCAACAAAAGCAGTTCTGGTTTTCTCTGAGGGGGCAGCAGGCAGAGGAAGAGGGAGAGAGAGAATCTTAAGCAGGCTCTACATCAAGAGGAGAGCCCAATGTGAGGCTTCATCTCACAACCATAAGATCATGACCAGAGCTGAAATCAAGAGTTGGACACTTACCTGACTGAGCCACCCAGGCACCCCAGCAAAAGCAGTTCTAATATAGAAGTTCATAATGATAAATGCCTACCTCAAGAAACAAGAGAAATCTCAAATAAATAACCTAACATTACACCTCAAGGAACTACAGAAAGAAAAATAAAACCCAAAGTTAGTGGAAGAAAAGAAATAACAAAGATAAGAGTGAAAATAAGTGAAATAGAGACTAAAAAGACAATAGAAAAGATCAATGAAACTAAGAGTTGGGTTTTTTAATGTTTTTCAGCTTTTTTTGATAATATAAAAAAAATTGACAAAGTTTTATTAGACTCAGCAAGAAAAAAAAAGATAAAGGATTTAAATATAAAAAAATAAGAAATGAAAGAGGAGATTTCAAAACTGAAAGCACAGAAATGCAGATCGCAAGAGACAACTATAAACAATTATATACCCACAAATTTGACAATCTAAAATAAATGGATAAAATACTAGCATCATAAAACCTACCATGACTTAATCATGAATAAATAGAAATCTGAACAGACCAATTACATGTAAGGTGATTAAATCAGCAGTCAAAAACCTTCAAACAAACAAAAGCACAGGACCAGATGGCTTCACTAGTGAGGTCTATTAATCATTCAAAAAATAATTCATACCAGTCCTACTCAAACTCTTGCAAAAATAAAAGAGGTGTAAACACTTCCAAACACGTTTTATGAGGCCAGCATTACCCTGGATACCAAAAGTAGACAAGGATGTGTCAAGAAAAGAAAGTTACAGATCAATATGCCTGATTTACATAAATGCCAAAATCCTCAACAAAATATAAGAAAAATTAATTCAATAATACATTTAAATAATCACATACCATTATCAGTTGTGTTTGAGATACAAGGATGGTTCAATATTTGCAAATAAATTATAAGGAAACACCATAATAAAATGGAGGATAATAGTAATATGATCACCACAATTGATACAGAAAAAGCATTTGACAAAATTCATGATAAAACTTGCAACTAAGTGTAGAGGGAATACATCCCAAAATAATAAAGACCATATATGACAAGCCCACACCTGAAGCTGAAACTTTTTCTCAAAGATCAAAACAATAAAAGGATGCCCACTCTCACCACTTTTATTCAACAGAGTATTGGAAGTCCTAACCAGAGACATTAGGCAAGAAAAAAATAAATAAAATGCATCCAAATCAGAAAAGAACGATTAAAATGTCACCATTTGCAGAATGACACAATATTATATATACAAACCCCTAAAGACTCCATCAAAAAACTGTTAGAACTAATAAATGAATTCAGTAAAGTTGTAAGATACAAAATCAACCTACAAAATTCTGTTACATTTATATACACTAATAATGCTCTATCAGAGAGAGGAAATATAAATCAACCTCATTTACAATTGCATCAAAAAAAAAAAACAAACAAACAAAATACCTAGCAATAAATTTAATCAAGGGGGTGAAACACCTGTACATTTAAAACTATAAGACACTGATGAAAGAAATTGAGGAAGACACAAATAAATGAAAAAATATTCCATGCTCATGGACTGGAAGAATTTATATTGTTTAAATGTACATACTAATCAAAGCAATCTACAGATTCAGTGCTATCTCTATCAAAGTCCCAATGGCATTTTTCTCAGAAACAGAACAAAAAATCCTAAAATTTGTATAGAACCGCAGAAATTCCTAAATAGCTAAGGCCATCTTGAGAAAGAAAAACAAAGCTGGAGACATCACATTGTCTTATTTCAAACTATATCACAGATCTATAGTAATCAAAATTGTGTGGTATTGGGGCACCTGGGTGATTCAGTTGGTTAAGTGCCCAACTCTTTATTTCAGCTCAAGTCATGATCTCAGTTTGTGGGATCCATCCATGCATCAGGCTCTGCACTGACACTGTGGAGCCTGCCTGGGATTCTCTCTTTCCCTCTCTTTCTCTGCCCTTTCCCTGCTCGTGCTCATGCATTCTCTCTCCCCTTCTCTAGATAGGTACATGATAGATAGATGATAGATAGATGATAGATAATAATAATAATAATAATAATAATGATAGGTAGATAGATGATAGATAGATGATAGATAGATAGATAGATGATAGACAGACACATAGATCAATAGAATAGAGAGTCCAGAAACAAGCCCATATAAATATGGCCAATTATATTTGACAAAGCAGCCCAGAATATACAATTGGAAAAGACAGTCTTTTCAATAAATGGTGCTGGGAAAACTAGCAGTTACATGGAAAAAAAATGAAACTTGATCACTCTTATATCACACACAAAAACTAACTCAAAATAGGGGATGCCTGTGTGGCTCAATTGATTAAACTTCTGCTTTGACTCAAGTCATAATCTTGTGGTTTGTTAGTTCAAGCCCCATGTTAGGCTCTGTGCTGACAGCTCAAAGCCTGGAGCCTGCTTCAGATTCTGTGTCTCCCTCTCTCTCTGCCCCTCCCCTGTTCTCTCTTTCTCTCTCTCTCTCAAAAATAAATAAACATTGAAAAATTAAAAAAAAAACCTCAAAATATATTGAAACTTGAACATAAATACCTGAAACCACAAAACTTCTAGAAGAAATCATAGGCGTTTACCTCCTCAGTATTAATCTTAGTAATGATTTTTGGGATATGACACCAAAATCAAAAGGAACAAAAACAAAATTAACAAATGGATCTACATCAAACTAAAAAAGCTTCTGCACTGGAATGGAAACCATGAACAAAATGAAAAGACAACCTACTGAATGGGACAAAATATTTGAGGTTAATACCCAAAGTACACAAAGAGTTCATACAACTCAATAGCAAGACAAAAACAAAAAACCCAATGTGATTTAAAAATGGCTAGAGGAGGGGCGCCTGGGTGGCTCAGTCGGTTAAGCGTCCGACTTCGGCTCAGGTCACGATCTCGCGGTATGTGAGTTCGAGCCCCGCGTCGGGCTCTGTGCTGACTGCTCAGAGCCTGGAGCCTGTTTCAGATTCTGTGTCTCCCTCTCTCTCTGACCCTCCCCCATTCATGCTCTGTCTCTCTCTGTCTCAAAAATAAATAAACGTTAAAAAAAAATTTTTTTTAAATAAAAAAAAAATGGCTAGAGGATCTGAATAGACATTTTTCTAAAGATGGCAGATGACCAAGAATTACATTACAAGATGTGCAACACCCCTAATCACCACTGAAAAGCAAATAAAAATCACAATGAGGGGCTCATGGGTGCCTCAGTTGGTTAAGTGTCTGACTTGATTTCAGCTCAGGTCATGATCTCACAGTTCATGGGATCCATCTTTGTGTTGGGCTCTGCACTGACAGCACAGAGCCTGCTTGGGATTCTTTCTCTCTCCCTCTCTCTCTGCCCCTCCCCTGCCCACACACTCTGTTTCTCTCTCAAAATAAATAAATAAACTTTAAAAAAATCATTGTGAGATTTTATCTCATTCCTGATAGAATGGCTTCTCACATATATGGACTCTAAAACAATAAGGAAAAAAATCAAGCTCATTGATACAAAGAAAAGACTGGTGATTGCCAGAGTCTGAGAGGAGGGGGATAAGTGGAATAGGTGAAGGTTTTGAAAAGGCACAGACTTCCAGATATAAAATAAGTCATTCACCAAGATACAATGTACAGCTTGGTAACTCTAGTTAATAATACTGTGTTGTTGGAGCCATCTGAAGTTCCCTTGTCTCTCAAACAAAGCAGTGTTGAGGCTATAGGACTTTGAACTCCAAGAGTTCAGGTGGCAAAGAGACACAGAAACTTTCAGGGACCCACCAGGACAACCTAACAGGCCACACGTGCATGATTGTGAGCTTGGAGAGATAAAAATAATGGAGGGGAGTGATCCCCTTCTGCAGAGAGACAAAGGGAAGAGAAAGAGAAGCCGGGGAAGCATAGCACTGTATCTGGACAAGAGGGAAAAAAAACACAGAGCAGGATGGAGAAAGATCCAATCTCTAACTGTTGGCTTTCCCTGGACTGGGGCCAGCTGCCCGGATCGCACACCTGGGGAGGAGGGCAGCCAGCCTTGGGCTTGGTAACTAGCTCAGAGGCGCAGTCTACAGAGGGAGAAAGCAATTCCCTCCCTGGAGTGCTGTGGGAAGAAGGTATATATCCACTCAAGAAGTGGCACTTCCCTGAAACTGGGTGGACTAAGTGGGAACCTTAATGTCATCGGGGTTTAAGTCCCAGCAGAGAGGCATAGGAGTCAGCGGAGTGGGACAAACCATGTGCTTAGCACTGTGTGGTGGCAGAGCAGCTCTTCCCTGGAACCAGGATGCACAGAGCAGGAATCTTTAAGACATTGGGGTTTAAATCCAAGCTGAGTGCCAGGGAGGCCCAGGAGTTGGCAAAGTGGGACAAACCGCCTCACTGGCACCTGTGGCACAGTGAAAACAGCTTGAACAGAGTGGTTTGGGACACCTGGCCCATGGAAGGGTGACTGTGGTGTCACCATTTTTCTCCCCAACACCAGCGAGGTGGAGCTTCAGGGAATGGACAGAGGTCCCACAGTGGAGGCGGACCCACCTGCACCAAACTACTCCCCTCCATGCCTGGTAATTGCAAATCTACCAGAATGGGATTGACACTGATGAACCAGTGTCAGACCAGCTCAGTTGCATTGCCTGATTTAATTCTCTGACAATCCTTATTATTATATAGATATATTCTTCCTTTCTTTTCTCCTTCTTATCTCTTCCCTCCTGTAGTCTGGTTACTCTGGTTGTTGGTTTGTTTAAGCAGACATATTTCATCCATTCTCTTGATACATATTCCACACCTCCTTCTTTATTTTCCCTTCTCTCTCTCTGGATTAAGCCATATACCTTCTCTGGTCAATTTTTATTTTATCTTCTTTTCCCCTGCTCTTGTCATTTCTCTCTTTGTATGGGATAAGACCTCTTCCATCAGGACTGCCTCCACCCTGTTGTTTAATGTAGCTGGTGTTTCTTGTTTTGGTTTTTGTTTTTTCTTTGTGTGTTTATTTGTTTGTTTGTTATCCTTTCCAGGGATACTTCAACAAACAAATCCAAGCACACGTGGTGCAGGGCTCAAAATATCACTACAAGTAGAGAGATAAAGTAACCAAAGTCACAAAAACAGAGAGTAAGTAACACTCTCCAAAAACTGCCTGAAGGGCCAGACCCTGGACAGTGTATGACCCCTTTTTAATATAGTAGTGCTCACAGGTGCAGGGCACATAACAAGCTTTTAAAACACATAAGAGAAAACTAGCCAAAATGATGAAACAGAAGAATTCTCCTCAAAAGAAATTCCAGGAAGAAATTACATGTAAAAATTGTTCAAAACAGATATAAACAATATAACTGAACAAGAATTTAGAATAATAGTTATAAGATTAATCTCTGGACTTGAAAAAAGCATAGAAGACAGCAAAGAACCTATTGTTGCAGAGATAAAGGAACTAAAAAATAGTCATGATGAATTAAAAAATGATGGAAATGAGGTGTAAAATAAACTAGAGGCAGTGACAGCGAGGATTGAAGAGGCAGAGGGGAGATTAAGTGAAGTAGAAGATAAAATTATGGAAAAAGAGGAAGCTGAGAAAAGAGATATAAAAAAATCACAAGGAAAGAATTAGAGAACTAAGGGAATTCAATGAAATGGAACAATATCCATATCATAGGAGTTCCAGAAGAAGAAGACAGAAAGGGGCCAAAAGTGTACTTGAACAAATCATAGCTAAGAACTTCCCCAATCTGGGGAAGGAAACAGACATTGCAATCCAGGAGGCACAGAGAACTCCTTTCAGATGTAACTTGAATCAGTCTTCTGTATGACATATTGTAGTGAAAGGGGCAAAATACAAAGATAAAGAGAGAATTCTGAAAGCACCTAGGGATAAACAGGCCTTAACCTACAAGGGTAGACACATAGGATAGTAGCAGACCTATCTGCTGAACCTTGGCAGGCCAGAAAGGAGTGGCAGGAAATTTTCAATGTGCTGAAGAGGAAAAATATGCAGCCAAGAATCCTTTATCCAGCAAGCCTGTCATCTAGAATAGAAGGAGAGATCAACATTTCCCAGACAAACAAAAACTGAAGGAATTCATCACCACTAAACCAGCCCTACAAGAGATCCTGAGGGTAAACTCTGTGAGTGGAATGTTGCAAAGACCACAAAGGACCAGAGACATCACTACAAGCATGAAACCTACAGATAACACAATGACTCTAAACCCATATCTTTCAATAATAAAACCGAATGTAAATGGACTAAAGGCTCCAATCAAATAAGGTATCACAATGGATTAAAAAAAAAGACCCATCTATTTGCTGTCTACAAGAGACCCATTTAGACCTGTGGACACCTTCAGATTGAAAGTGAGGAGATGGAGAACCATCTATCATACTACTGGAAGCCAAAAGAAAGCTGGAGTAGCCATACTTATATCAGACAAATTAGATTTTAAACTAAAGACTGTAACAAGAGATGAAGAAGGGCATTATTTCATAATTACAGGGTCCATCCATCAAGAAGAGCTTATAAATTCTTACACACCAAATTCAGAACATCCAAATATATAAAACAATCACAAACATAAGCAATCTTATTTGTAAGAATGTGGTAATTGCAGGAGACTTTAATACTCCACTTACAACAAAGGACAGATCATCTACACAGAAAACCATTAAAGAAACAATAGCCTGAATGATACACTAGACCAGATGTACTTGACAGATATATTTAGAACTTTTCATCCTAAAGTAGGGGAATACACATTCTTCTAGAGTGCACATGGAACATTCTCCAAGATAGATCACATACTGGGTCACAAAACAGCCCTCAATAAATATAGAATTGAGATCATACCATGCACACTTTCAGATCACAATGCTATGAAACTTGAAATCAACCACAAGAAAAAGTCTGGAAAACCTCCAAATACACAGAAGTTAAAGAACATCTTACTAAAGAATGGATAGGTCAACCAGACAATTAGAGAAGAAGTTAAAAAACATATGGAAACAAATGAAAATGAAGACACTACAGTCCAAACCCTTTGGGATGCAGCAAAGACAGTCCTAAGACGAAAATACATTGCAATCCAAGCCTATCTCAAGAAACAGGAAAAATCCCGAATATGAAATCTAACTGCACAACTTAAGGAATAGAAGCAGTACAAAGAAATCCCAAATCCATCAGGAGAAGAGAAATAATAAAGATCAGAGCAGAAATAAACAATACAGAATCTAAAAAAAAATAATAGAACAGATCAATGAAACTTAGAGTTGTTTTTTTGAAAAAATAAACAAAATTGATAAACCCCTAGCCAGAATTTCAAAAAGAAAAGAGAGAGGACCCAAATGCATAAAGTCACAAATGAAAATGGATTTATTACAACCAATGCTTCAGAAGCAATTATCAGAGAATACTATGAAAAATTATATGCCAACAAACTGGACAACCTGGAATAAGTAGACAAATTCCTAGACACCCGCACACTACCAAACTCAAACAAGAAGAAATGAAAATTTGAACAGACACATAACTAGTGAAGAAATTTAATTAGTTATCAAAAATCTCCCAACAAATAAGAGTCCTGGGCCAGATGGCTTCCCAGGGGAATTCTACCAACATGTAAAGCAGAGTTCAGAGCCATCCTTCTCAAGCTGTTCCAAAAAATAGAAACGGAAGGAAAAAAATTTGGACTCATTCTATGAAACCAACATTACCTTGATTCCCAAACCACACAGAAACCCCACACAAAAGGAGAACTACAGGTCAATATCCCTGATGAATATGGATGCAAAAATTCTCAACCGGATACCAGCAAATTGAATTAAACATCATATCAAAAGAATTATTCACCATGATCAAGTGGGATTCATTCCTGGGCTGCAGGGCTGGTTCAATATTCACAAATCAATCAGTGTGACACATCAAATTAATAAAAGAAAGGATAAGAACCATATGATCCTGTCAATAGATGCAGAAAAAGCATTTGACAGACTACAGCATCCTTTCTTAATAAAAACCCTCAAGAAAGTCAGGATAGAAGAAACATATTAAACAGTGAAAAGCCATATATGAAAAGCCCACAGCTAATATCATCCTCAGTGGAGGAAACCTGAAAGATTTCCCCCTGAGATCAGGAACACATCAGGATCTCCACTCTCACCACTGTTGTTTAACATACTGTTGGAAGTCCCAGTATTAGTAGTCAGACAACCAAATGAAATAAAATGCATCAAAATTGGCAAAGAAGAAGTCAAACTTTCACTTTTCACAGACAACATGATACTCTACACGGAAAACCCGAAATACTCCACTAAAAGATTGCTAGAACTGATGCATGATTTCAGCAGTCACAGGGTACAAAATCAATGTACAGAAATCGGTTGCATTTTTATACACAAAAAATGAAGCAACAGAAAAAAGAAATCAAGAAATTGATCCATTTACAATTGCACCAAGAACCATAAAATACCTAGGAATAAACCTAATCAAAGGCGTAAAAATCTGTATGCTGAAACAATAGAAAATTATGAAGGAAATTGAATAAGACATAAAGAAATGGAAAAACATTCCATGCTCATAGATTGGGAGAATAATTTTTGTTAAAATGTCAACACTTCCCAAAGCAATCTACACATTGAATGCAATCCCATTCAAAATTGCATCAGCATTCTTCTCAAAGTTAGAACAAACAATCCTAAAATGTGTATGGAACCACAAAAGACCCTGAATAGCCAAAGTAATATTGAAGAAGAAAACCAAAGAGAAGGCATCACAATCCCAGATGTTAGCCCATACTACAAAGCTGTAATCATCAATACAGTATGGTATTGGCACAAAAACAGACACATAGACCAACTGGATAGAATAGAGAACCAAGAATTGGACCCATAAATATATGGCTAACTAATCTTTGACAAAGCAAGAAAGAATATCCAATGGAAAAAAGACAGTATCTTTAGAAAATGGTGCTGGAAGAACTGGACAGCAACATGCAGAAGAATGAAACTAGACCACTTTCTTACACCATACACAAAAATAAACTCAAAATAGATTAAAGATAAAAAGTTTCTGTACTGCAAAGGAAGTATCAACAAAAGTAAAAGGCAACCGATAGAATAGGAAAAGATATTTGCAAATGACATATAGGATAAATAGTTAGTATCCAAAATCTATAAAGAATTTACCAAGCTCAACACCCAAAAAACAAATAACCCAGTGAAGAGATGGCAGAAGACATGAATAGACACTTTTCCAAAGAAGACATTCAGATGGCAAACATAAAAAGACACATAAAAAGATGTTCAACGTCACTCATCATCAGGGAAATACACATCAAAACCACACTGAGATACCACCTCACACCTGTCAAAGTGGCTTAAATGAACAACTCAGGAAACTACAGCTGGTGGTGAGAATGTGGAGAAATGGGAACCCTCTTGCACAGTTGGTGGGAATGCAAACTGGTGCAGCCACTCTGGAAAACAGTTTGGAGGTTCCTCAAAAAATTAAAAATAGAACTACCCTACCACCTAGCAATAGCACTACAGGAGATTATCCAAGGGATACAAGAGTGCTGATGCATAGAGGCACATGTACCCCAATATTTCTAGCAGCACTTTCAACAATAGCCAAATTATGGAAAGAGCCTAAATGTCCATCAACTGATGAGTGTGTACACACACACACATTCACTTAATGAGTGAATTAAGTCAGTCAGAGAAGGACAGGTATCATATGTTTTCACTCATGTGCATCTTGAGAAACTTAGAAGATCATAGGGGAAGGGAAGGGGAAAAAATAGTTACAAACATAGAGGGAGGAAGCAAACCATAAGAGATTCTTAAATACAGAGAACAAACTGAGGTGGATGGGGAGGTGGGGGAGAGGGGAAAATTGGTGATGAATATTGAGGAGGGCATTTGTTGAGATGAGCACTGGGTGTTGTATGTAAGCAATGAACCATAGTAATCTACATCAAAAATCAAGAACACACTGTAAATGCTGTATGTTAGCCAATTTGACAATATTTTATATTAAAAAATAATAATTCTGTATTGTCTATTTGAAGTAAGTGAAGAGATCTTTAAAGTTATCTTCATAAGAAAAAAAGTATAACTATGGTGACAGATACTAACTAGACTTCTGGTGAATATTTTGCAATATATACAAAATAAAGTCATTATTCTGTGCATCTGAAATTAATATAATGTTATCTGTCAATTATATCTCAACAACAGAAAAATAAAAAAAAAACAATCTTAAATTTCATATAGAATAAAAACAGACCCAAATAGCTAAAGCAATCTTGAGAAAGAACAAAGCTGGGGGCATCATGCTTCATGGTTCAAACTCTATCACATAGCTATGGTAGTAAAATCAGTATAACACTGGCATAAAAATATACATATTAACCAATTTAACAGGATGAAGAGCCCAGAAATGAATGCACACATGTACAGTCAACTAATATTTAACAAAAGACCCAAGAAAATCAACAGGAAAAGGATAGTGTCTGACAAACAGTGTTGGGAAAACTGGATATTCACATGCAAAAGAATGAAAATGGATCCCTATCTTATGCCACTCACAAAAATTAACTCAAAATATATTAAGGACTTAAACATAAAACTTAAAATTACAAGATCCTAGAAGAAAACTGGGTAAGAGCATCTTGACCTCAGTCTTGGCAATGATTTTTTGGATGTGACACCAAAAGTACAAGTAATAAAAGCATGAATAAACAAGTGGGACTACTTCAAACAAAAATCTTCTTCACAGCAAAAGAAATGATCAATGAAATGAAAATGCATCCTATAAAATAGAAAAAAATATTTGCATAGCATGTATCTACTAAGAGGTTAATATCTAAAATATAAGTAACTCATACCACTCAATAGCAAAAAGAAACAAAATCTGATTTTCAAAATGAATAGGAGGATTGAATATTTATGCCTCCAAAGAAGACACATAAATGGCTAAAAAGTACATAAAAAGTCATTCAATATCACTAATCATCTGTGAAAGGCAAATCAAAACCACATGAGATATTACCTCACACCTGCTGGAATGGCTATTAACAAAATGACAAGAAATAACAAATGCTGGTGAAGATGTGGAGAAGGGGGAACCTTTGTACATTGTTGATTGGAATGTATATTAGTACAGTATTATGGAAAACAATATGGAGGTTTCTCAAAATTTAAAATGGAACTACCACATAGTTCCCACTTCTAGGTATGTATCCAAAGGAATGAAATCATTATCCCGGGGTCATATATGCACTCCCGTGTTCCCCAATTAACTGGTGATATTTGGATATTGTAAGTATCTTCTCCTCACTAATAAATTACATTTCACATACTGTCTGATTCACATAGTGTCTGATTTCAAAGTGCGCGCTCTTTATCGTTATGCTCACAGACTATGTTTCTTTGAGCTATCTATACATTTCTTAATCATCATCTTTCTACATGTCTCCCAACCTCCCCACCTCCTTACTTTTACATAGTCAATGGCTATGAGGATATATTATATTTCCATCTTAAAACACTTTGAGATTTTAGCCCTTGGCAGTTTTATAATCAAGGTAGTCAATTTCTCAACAGAATTAAAAATGTCTTAATAAATAGACATTTATTTAACAATGAGACAGACAATAGACAAAATTTAGACAAAATTTAACAATGAGACGCCTTTTGTCCCACCTTCAACCTCAATTCTGATACAAGGGGGAAGAGTTGATGTCTGAGAGTTCATATACAGTGTATGTGACATAGCAATGCCCCAGGAGAGATTCTGAGTACAAGGTAAGCATGTTACCATCATGATGAGTGGGGGAGCTGACAGCCCTGAGAGATCATGCTTTCCTTTAAACCAAGATTTGTTTCAGACATGGGAGAAGGCAACATTGTTCTAAGAAACACAGATGCCTGAGGAACCCTATCACATCCCTTCTTCTCATGTTACTTCCCTGTGTTAGCCAATCACTGAGACTGAAAATGATGACAAGGAAGGAATGGGAAGACAGGGTGACCCATGATTCCTTGCCTCTTCCTTCCTCAGTAGTAAGGAAGGAAGTAGTAAGGAAGGAAGGTCCTTCCTTCCTCAGTAGTAAGACAAAAGTAGTGAATTGGTAGAATGTGCGCATATCAAGAAATGAAAACATTTGTGGGTTTTTTGTGCAGAATTTCCACCATTCTGGTAAGAACACAGTTATGTATGTGCGCACAGGCTACAAAACATGAATTGTGACTGTGTTACTTTCTTGATCCCACATACAAGTCAAATGCTCCTATAATCTTATTTAAAACTGGCTTCTCAGGATGCCTGGGTGGTTCAGTCGATTAAGCTGCTGACTCTTGATTTCGGCTCAGGTCATGACCTCACAGTTGTGAGATTGAGCCCCACTTCAAGTCCCTCATTGGGCTCTGAGCTGGACATAGAGCCTGCTTAAGATTCTCCCCTTCCCTCTGCCCCTCCCCCACTTGCACGCATGCTCTCTCAAAATAAACAAACATCTATAAATAAATAACAAATAAATAAATAGATAGATAGATAAATAAATAAATAAATAAATAAATAAAAACCTGACATCTCACTTAAAACAATTCAAACATAAATGGCACCACATTTCACATATATGACCCCAAATAAATATTTATTTCAAAAATGTTAGCAAACAAACCAAACATCTGTTAAAATTACCCACACAAGTTCAAAACCATCGTGATTATTACAGCAAGACAAATAATTGTAAAATATAATTGTAAGTTCTTTGAGTAAGTGACAGTTTAAAGAACATAAGGTTTTCAAGAATGGATACTTATAAAACTTCCAACTCTTATCTCCTCAAATGGCATTATATAGTAAAGTTATACATACAATAATTGTTTATAATCTGCATATTTATTAATCAGTTGGGAAGTATAAGTTGTTGTAATAAATATCCAAGTCATAATATTTTGTCAACAATTTCATGCCCTTCTATCACCCCAAAAGTATTCAAAGGAAATAAGCTAAGTTCTTCAAAGTCTTATTTTAAAACGCTATTTTCATAAAACCAAAGTTTTTCTCAGTTAAGGATCTTTTCTTTCTTTAAATAATACAAATTGTTGGTGAAATGGTACCTATCATTGTTTCTAAATGAATGATGTTTAAGCAAAAACAAATGTTTTTGCCTTGGAAATCTGTATGTGAAAACTCACTTTAAACTGGGGTTTACAGTATAGTGCAAGGGGGGGGGCACCTGGGTGGCTCAGTCAGTTAAGCATCCGACTTCAGCTCAGGTCATGATCTCGCCGTTCATGAGTTTGAGCTCCACTGAGCTGTCAGCACAGAGCCTGGAGACTGCTTCAAATTCTGTGTCTCCCTCTTTCTCTGCCCCTCCCCAGCTCACACTCTGTCTCTCTCTCAAAAATAAACATTTAAAAAAAATACAGTATAGTGTAAGGCACATACTAAGTGTTCAGGAAACTTTTCCTTAGAAAATATCCCTTAGTTGCATAAATAATAATAATAATAATAATAATAGAGCTATCTGGAGATGTCAATGGCACAAGAATGATCATAGAAACATGGTGCACAATTACACACAAAATAACCCAAATATACTCCAAGAAAGGAAAAGATACACATACTGTGATATTTAAAATAATAGAATAACACCTAGCAACAAAAACAGAAAAACCCAAGCTTCCTACATTATGATATAGGTGGAAAATATAATACTGCATGCAAATATCATGTTGCAGAAGAATTTATTCAGAATTACATAATTTATCCAAAATATAAAAACCAAACTAAACAATGGGTTACTTAGGCAAATGATAGACGATTAGATGGTAGATAGATAGAGCTACAGATATGGATATAGATATAAAATGAATATTAATAAGCATATCTTGATTTAAATATAATATGTAAAGGAACCTATGTGTAAGTGTACGTGCGTGTGTGTATATACACATACATATGTATACACAAAGAAAATTCAGAGAATTTTAAACACAAATTTCAAGATAATTTTTAAATCTGGTGGGGAAAACACAATGCCATCAAAGAGAGATACACAAAGGGCTTCAAAGATATTGATCAGCTATATTTCCTATTTTTTTAACAGCCCTCCTGTCGTGTAATTTACATGATGTAAAATTCATTCTTTTTAAAAAATTTACAGTTCTGATACATATACTGAAGGACTTTTGGTACAGTTCTGATACATATACTGAATTGTCCAACCATCATCATAACCTAATTTTAGAACATTTCTATCACCCCAAAAAGACACCTGGGCCCATCTTGCAGTTTCTCCCATTGCCATCCCCAGATCCAAACAAACACCAACATACTTTCTGAAGTGCATTTGCCTTCCTGCATATTTCATAGAAATGGGAACTTATTCTGTTCTCATGGTTGATGGATTATTACCATTATTGATATAGATATTGATATTGATATAGATTATGTGTTATATGTATTATATACATGTATATAATGTATATACATTATATACATGAAATAGTTCATACTAAATAAATGGAAATAAAAAATATTCATAAGCTCTCTTGTGAACTGAAATTTTTAAATTTTAATAAGATTTTTAAAGTTTTATTTTCTCAATTCTGCTCACTAATACCTATTGGTAATGGATGCACAATGTACAAAGTAGCTCATAGCTTCTTAGTTTTATTGCCTGTAAAACGGGATGCATGAAGATCAATTAAGATGGTATTATATAGAGGACATCTGTAAACTATAAAGAATCACATACGACAAGGCTCTTTTATTGGTTCTCTATTTCTTTTTCAAGAAAAATGTTCTCAAAATTGAAGATTGTAATAATATGCTTAAGAGCAAATTGGAAATCAGGAACTGTGTGTGTGTGTGTGTGTGTGTGTGTGTGTGTGTGTGTGTGTTTTCCTTTCTTTGGTCTAGAATTCTAGATTCATAAAGGAATATTCTTCTTATTTAATCTGAAGTTTCATACCATGGTTCTTATCTTGACTGCACATTAAAATTTTCTAGGAATACTTTTAAAAACCCAGAGGCTCAGTCATCTTTCCAGACAACATTAAATCAGAGTCTCCTACCTGGGGCCCAGGCATTAGGATTCATTGGTCTCAAATATTTTCATTAGCATTGTTACTTTCATAAAACGTGTAGAATAAATTATGACTTACATATCAACAGGCTCATTTTATCTTTAAGGATTCCAAAACACTGTCTTCTGAAGAGGAAATTCTTTAGAGAAAAGACATTGTCAATGAAGCATTCTTAGTATATATTTCTTTATCTGAAGCAGAATGAGTGATAGAGAGTGACTCTGGTTGAATCTTGAGTGAAAGTGTTTACTTTTTTAATGTACAACCTTATATGAACTATGCTCTAGGTCACTCACTCATTTTGGGTACAGGTGGAGTGAAAAGAAGGTCAGGGCATATCCATCAGTCTTGACATTGAAGGCAAGGTTATTGACAAAAGGGAGCTGATCCATCATGCACAGAGCACTCCCTTTCAAATAAAATACGTTCTTGTTATCACATGAGTATCGTGCACAGATAGATCAGCAGGAAGGATGCACTTATTAATGCATATCATGGATACTTTGTGTTTTATCCTTCCTTTTTCAATTGTTCTTGTCTACGTCTGACTGTAATTTTTTTAAGGAGCACAAAATGAAGATAACTTATAGAAACTTTCAATGCCAAACTTTATAAAATGGCCAGCTTCAAAAATTTGCTATAATTAACTCTTATACATACATATTAAGGCTCAGTTTATATTTTTTAAATTAAAAAAATCAAGTTTTTTTTTTAATTTTCTATACAGTGTGGTGGTTAAGATCAAGGACGCTGGCACAATGCTGCCATTCAAATCATGATTCCAACACTTGCTAACTGTGGCAAGTTTCATCACCATTCTCAGCCTCACTTTCTGCACCGGTCAAGTGAGTGTCTGTGAAACACTTGGAATACTACCCGGCACACCTGAAAGCTCCACCGAAGTATGTGTTCTGTAATTTTCATCATACTTTTATTTACAAGTGAGGAGGTATCCCTACAATAAGAAAACAAAACCAAGCACCAGTTTTGTAAAGTATTTCAAAGAGAATCTGGAGTCTGCTGCTTAGACACAGTGTGTGGTCTCAGGCTGGTGTCTTGGCTTCATTAGCTCTTTGATGAAGGTGAGTCCTATTAACTCCCACCGTTAGCCTAATCCAAAGTTACAAGGACAGGTAGCTGGCATGACACAGTGAATTTGATTATTGAAGTGGCACTGTTTGTTTGTGGTATATCTATGATTGGGCTATATGCACAACAGAAAGCTCAAAGTTCAGAGAAGATAACTATTTAGTTATCTTTAGTTCAGAGAAGATAACCAGACTTTGGTGGCTCCTCTTGAGCTGAGAATTTTCCTTGTCAGAAGAACAGACATCTAAAGCTTGTTGCTTCTGCATTACTAAATTACAATTGCACTGTTTCTGAGGCATCTCCAATCCTGTCGTTGTTGGGACATGAGGCTGCCTCTCAGGTAAGTGTGGAACTCTACTAATTAGTCACTGCATTGCAGGGACCAGGAAGGACTCTTGCAGAGTACAGGCTGTGGTTTGCAGAATTGCTCATAGTGTCACAGTCCTTCCCAATTGTCCTCCAGTAGAAGTGCTTTGAAAGCACCTCCCAAGTGGTCAGCCCTTTTTAGTATAAAACCCTAAATTCACTACTACTGAAAGTAAATAGACTTGATTGAAACCATTGGAGAAATAGCCTTAAGATTAAAGATTTAAATAAATATATATATTATATAAAATAAAATATGTATAATTATAGACAGATATGCACGGTTAAAATTAGTTAATATGTATATTTATATATATAAATGATTACTTAATCCTAATGATGAATATATATGTGTGTGTATATATATATATATATATATATGATTCAAGAAAGAAATTATTTGAGTTTTAGAGTACAAGCCTGTCCCCTCAGCCTCCCCTAGCCTCATGCTTCTGGTTCCATTGCCTGGCAAGAGTTTGTAAACTCCCCCAACAAAACTATCAGGTCTTGTCAACCTCCAGTTAATGCAAGAAAGATTGGCAACTCATAATTTGGTTGAAAAGAAGAAAAAATTCAGCTTGACCGTTCAGTGAATTCTTTAGAAAATACTACAGGCAACAACAGATGTTGAAGAGGATGAGTGAAAGAGGATCTCTTTTGCATTGTTGGTGGGAATGAAAGCTGGTGCAGCCACTCTGGAAAACAATATGGAGGTTCCTAAAAAAACTAAAAATAGAACTACCCCATGACCCAGCAATTGCACTACCAGGCATTTATCCATGGGATACAGGTGTGCTGTTTCAAAGGGACACATGCACCCCCAGGAACAATAGCCAAAGTATGGAAAGAGCCCAAATGTCCATTAATGGATGAATGGATAAAGAAGATGTGGTATATATATATATATATATATATATATATATATATATATATATAAAGATGTGATATATATCACTCAGCAATCAAAAAGAACGAAATCTTTCCATTTGCAATTACATGGGTGGAATTGGAGGGTATTATGTTACATGAAATTAGTCAGTCAGAGAAAAAGAAAAATCATATGACTTCACTCATATGAGGACTTTAAGAGACAAAACAGATGAACATAAGGGAAGGGAAACAAAAATAATATAAAAACAGGGAGGGGGACAAAACAGAAGAGACTCATAAATATGGAGAACAAACTGAGGGTTGCTGGAGGGGTTGTGGGAGGGGGGATGGACTAAATGGGTAAGGGGCATTAAAGAATCTACTGAAATCATTGCTTCACTATATGGTAACTAATTTGGATTAAATTGAAAAATAAAAAATAAAGTTAAAAAAATAAAAATAAAAATAAAAAAGAAAATACTATAGCTCCCTATAGGCCAGAGCCTCACATTTTAAAATCTGCTCTATCAAAATAGAACCCTGAAACAGATCTCACTACTTTGGGCTGACAAATGCCCTTTGTTCAGATGTTATTTCTTCTTAGAACATTTTTGTTTCATTTACAGAGAGGTTAAGATTGCATGGTCAATTACCATTTGGCAAATAGAATTTGCAAGTTTCTTTTTAATTCTACAGGCTACTTTGGTTGTGACTAATCTTAATTTTCAGTACTTTACTAATTTTCTACTATATTAAGAGCTCAGTCTTTTGTTGCATATAATTTGCTATCAGAATTGCACACATAATGTCAGCCAGAAACCAAAGAAATATATAATGTATAACTACAAATATATAAATATTTCAATATATATGTATATGAACTTACATTTCCTTATTTTTTTTCAGTAATGAAAAAAGATTAAGTGATAGAGATATGACCATAATTATTTATAAGTCTTAGGCTGTCATCTTATTGACAGTAAATCAAAATGTGGATGGTGATAATATATTTTCTTCCACAGGAGTAATTTACTGAAAAAATGAAACAGTCTAAAGGAAAAAATATTAAGGATCTAGCTGCTTCTGCAGCCAATTTTGCCATATGTTAATACTGGATGTATTTTTTGACACTTGACACATTTCAAAAAAATTGAAATAATACTTCTGTAAAAGTCATATAGTATGACTTTCTGAGGTTCTGCTAACAATGTACCTACTGTAACTCCTAGATATCTACCACAGCATTAAGCAGTGACACTTTGAAGAGGCAGGGGATATTGACACCAAGTTGAACCCCACAGACAGCCCCAAATTCTAACTCGGGTTGGTAGGGTTATAGTCTTCTACTTCCAAGTATTTATTGAACTGCATTACTTTGCAATTTCCTCCATTTGATTTTTTTCTGCCCATCATGAAGTCAGCCAGCCCAAGGAAGAAGGACACACATGAATTACACACTGGCCCAACAGCCTCCATTTCTAGGACTTTACTTACTTAAGGGCACCTTCACCAAACAGACCACCTGCTGTGCAGGCTAAAACAGAGTCCACAAATGAACACAAGCAGAAGCTTGACTAAATAAGGACTACCTGACTACATAGTGAGTGCAGAATGCCAAACAGACAGAAAACTGTCCTTTTGGGGGGACTTTAAAAGAGCAGAGACTTAATAAGCTCATCACTTACAGAGGCTGAACACCTGCCTTGGAAAAGGAAAAATAAATGGCAAAGCTGTCACATGAACCCATTTCTCTTCCTGTGGAACTTCTCAGGACTGAAGCCAATATCCTTCTACCAGTGCTGCCCATAAGAGGCAGGTGGCAGAGCAGGACTGAGTGAAACTGAGGCTTCCTTAGCCCAAAGCAACATCTTCTATTAGAAGAGCTAACAATAGAGAATGCAAATTTCTCAGGAAGCCAGTCTTATTTATTAGGATTCTTTACTCAGATTTGAACTCTGTTCTTCCAGGGCAGCAAAAAGAATGATTCTCTTCTGGAGGATATCATACACACACACACACACACACACACACACACACACACCCACGCCCACACGCACACACACCCCAGAGGAAATCTTTTACTGGGTATGGATATCTATGCTATGGAAACATACTTCAAGTTGCTTTCAAAATTTGTAGGTTCAGAGTATCACCTTTCAACATACATTAATTATCTTTGATATTTTTTCATCCCAGTTGAAAAAAGCAGAATGAGAAAAAACATATTTGGTTCTGCTGTTGTTATTTGTACTCTACAGACTACAAAACTAGTACATAAGATAGGAAGCAAAATTATGATACATAAATGTTGACAGTAGGCCTTAAGGAATGAGCTTCTCTGGGGCTTAAAAATAAGTCTGTCTTGTTTCTGAAAGAAAAATATTATTTACATCTTCAAAGATAATGTGGAAGTTAATTATTGTGGAGATGTTACTTTCGTTCAATGTTTGCAATCTCGAAGCAGAATGATTGTTCCCAGACAGATGGCAGGAAAGGGTGGCCTTTGGGAAAACAATTGGCCATGCACTATTTCAGTGTAAAGGCCTAAGAATTGTACCAAGATCTGGGGCATGACAAATCCAGAATGTAGCTGTGCAAGTGGGAGGATGAAAACTGAATACCATGAAAGTTAAAATGAAGACTTAATCTGCAGCATTAAAGATGGGTTGAGAGTCCCCTGCATAAGTTCTCAATGAAAGAGGAGTTCCAGAAAGTTGTGTCAATTACTTAAACAAGAAGAGGGGGATGATATTAAGAAGAAGGTTTTGACTTTTAAATAAGGAGAAAGTTTCCAAGAGAAGGAACAATGTTTTTTTTTTTGATTTTTATTTTTTGATTTTTATTTTTTTAAATATATGAAATTTATTGTCAAATTGGTTTCCATACAACACCCAGTGCTCATCCCAAAAGATGCCCTCTTCAATACCCATCACCCACCCTCCCCTCCCTCCCACCCCCCATCAGCCTTCAGTTTGTTCTCAGTTTTTAAGAGTCTCTTATGCTTTGGTTCTCTCCCACTCTAACCTCTCTTTTTCTTTCCTTCCCCTCCCCCATGGGTTGAAGGAACAATGTTTCAAAGTAGCATTGGATGGGGCACCTGGGTGGCTCAGTCAGTTAAGCATATGACTTGACTTCAGCTCAGGTCATGATCTCACAGTTCATGAGCTCGAGTCCCATGTCAGGCTCTGCACCAACAGCACAGAGCCTGCTTTGGCTTCTGCTTCTCCTGCTGTCTCTTTCTCTCTCAAAATAAATAAGTATTTTTTAAAGTTAGAGAGAAGAAGTGTATTCTGAAAATGTAAAGGATTTATCAGAATAATGGAAAATAAGATAACTTTAACAGACATAGAAGCAGCAGAAATAGGATCTTGGTGGAGGAATCACAAAGCCTCAGGGAAATGGGATTTCAGGTGTCAAAAGCCTGAAGAGCTTGAGGGTCACCATCTGTGAGGCTTCATTTGAGCACACTAGAAGAGAAATGGGAGAAATTCCCTGTTTGTGGGTAAAGACTTCAACTCTTCCCAGGAAAGTCAGAAAGAAGGTGTATGCTCACAGGAAGTCTGGAAAACATATTTTGGATTTCATGTTATTACAGAAGGATCTGGATAGGTGAGGTGGAGATTATTAAATGTACAGGCAATATGCAAAAGACATGGAGCACCCATAGATGACCCATGTCCACTAGATCCTTGTTACTCATGTCCTTGCACAACACCTGACACAAGTAGATGCCCTACAACTACTGAACTGAATATTAATGAGCACAGCATAAACAACTAGGAATGAAACAACATTTCAACGAGAGGTTCACCTGGTGGAAAACTCTATCACCCAGGAACCCCGAGCTGTCACCCACACAGCTGTGTGCATCACAGCCAGAGGTGACCAGGGCAAAAGTGGATCTGGACCATTTCCTAAAAGCAGATGGAAATGGGAACATATTTTTGTAAGAATAAATTTTATTTCTCATCAGTAGAGTCTAAACTTGCAAATGTTGATGAAGAATGTACATTATAACCTCTATTCTCTGGGAGAATAGCAAATTATCTAAAGAAAGACAACGGGCTTCCGAGAGAAAACAAGTGGGTTATTGTGTATGTGCCATCCTGAGCATGTAACCACTGTGGCTTTAGTGTTGTGCTATGATACAATACAGTTTATGTGGCTTGCAGTGGAATTTTTTGCTACACTGCAATGCAGGTGATTTACATACAGAAATGGCTCAGGAAAAAAAAAGGGGAATCTGGGGAAAAGCCCTCAGTGGTCGGGAAAGACTGATTTAGGCATCTGGGAAAGAACTTTGGAAAGACATGTGTTAGAGAGGGGAGGCAGGCTGGAAATGAGGAACCTCAGAAGGAGGACTTCTCTCAGCTCCTGATAGCTCACTCAGAATGGTGGGACTTAGGAGTTCCAGAAAGAAAATTATACTTTTAAAAGATTGTATTTTGTGCAGCTTTCATAGGTTGTTACTGCCTCTGCTAAGAGGAATCAGGGAACTTTTGGATTTCTTCTTGACTCAGGTGTTAAAGGTACAGCAGTATCCCTATCTACTCTTACTGATGAAATTATGAAATTTTGGGGTTCAGAGAAAATGGCTAAGAAAGAATTCCTGAGCCATTTTGGGTGCAAAAAGGTGATTTTATTAAAGCATGGGAACAGGATCCATGGGCAGAAAGAGTAGCACTGGGGTTGTGAGGAGTGACTGATTATATGCTTTTAAGTTTGTGGAGGGAGGAAAGATAGAGATAAGTAAGTTTCTAAGGAACTTTGATGGAAGGCTTTCAGAACCTTGAAGGGCTAGCTGCTGTTAAGATAAGGTTACTTGTAGTCTTTAATAAAACTTAAACATTAAGGCACTAATGCAGCCATAAGTCCTCGGAGGAAGGTGCATGTTTCAGGTGTCTATTAGTGGGCTCCAAACTGTAGGATTTAATTTAAGCTACAATTCTTTTGCCTTTGTTTCCCTCCTCCCTACCAGGAGCCAAAGTGATTATGGAGGTGAGCACAGGTGCAAGAAATGTTGGGGGCAGTGTTATACCTGTTCAGCTATTCTTTTCTAATGGGGGAGCCTCCTTCCACCAGTAAGCTTGGAAGTCTAGGGAATTTTTTTTTTTTATGAAGCAAGATCATAATCCATTGACCATAACAACTAATAGAATAGTATTTATCCCTTATAAACAAAACAAAACAAAAAACAATCAAAATAACAACTAGTATTTATTAAGTGATTTATTAAGCAATGTCAGACCCTATGTTACACCCTTTACATATTTTGAACTTATTAAATACTCCCTTAACCTCCCCTCATTCAGATGAGAATCTGAAGGTCAGAGAGGTTAAAGAAATGTCCCATGACTGCACAGGTAAGAAGTGAGGGAACCAGAATTAGCCTTGGGAATAGTCACTGAATGCACCACAAAGTTTGCTAAAAGATGAGAAGAGGGTGTATGCTTACACTGTTCTCATCAGATTTTAAACCAATGACCTTACCAGCCTCCTGCACTCTCATTAGGAGGGGCATCCTTACACCTCTTCCTGACCCCCAAGGAATCCCCCCGCACCACCAGGTGCCACTGTAGGATTATGTTCCGCCTCACTTGCCCTGGATAGGCTCCCTTAGACGTCATACTTGATATTTGACAGCTACTGTTCGAGCTGCATTTAACCAAATCTTAGACATTTGGTCTCTTTTTCTCTTTGGTATGCATAACTTGACTGCCTCAGTCTACTCCTACCTATCACTTTGACTTCAAGGACAACAATAGCCAGGTTGCTAAGTTCCTGGATGCATTGCTTAGAGTCCTCTCCATAATTTTAGGTGCCTAGTCACTTCCTTATTAGCACCAACAGATAAGCACTGCCTACAAAAATTCTTGTATAAGTCTAAACCTCCCTACCTTAATAAATTTCAGTGTGGCTAAAATCTATCTCAACTAGTACACAGATAATCAATGGGAATATAATTTCTCTCCCTTACTCTCCATTAACACTTGATAGCACGAACTGGAACCCTGGGAGTAAACGAGGCAGATTACAATTGATTTTCACCTCCCACCCGGAGTCACAAAGCAGCCTCTGCTGATGCAGATTCAGGGTGCCAATGGCACTGAATTTACATCTTTTCTGGGGAGGAACAAGGCAGGATTAAAACTGTGTGCTTCCAGAGACTTTGCCCATAGAATATAGAAGCACAGGTGGGTGAGAGCCCACCTGACTGAGACCTTGAGAGCAGCTTCCCCTGTCCTAGGTGTAACACACTTACAAGTTTGGAGTAGATGCCCTCCAGTGATGGGGACAGTGCAAAGGAATTGCTGCTCTCAGCCCACTCAAGGCAGGCCCTGGCTGCCGTGGGCCTGTGCCCTGACTTCAGCCATGAGCAACTACATTTAAAGGATTTTTTAAAAGATAAGTCCATAGACAGAGGTGGGGACAGCGGAGTGTGAGAAAACTGGGCTCCAATTACATTCCCTGAACACCAGAGCTCAACTCTGCCCTTTGTTCAAGGTAGAAAAAGCTCACTTTGGGTCAGTGTCTAGAACCAGAAAAAAGAGTAAAGTCCCTTTACCTGCACAAGAAAACTCTAGGACAACCAAGATGGCTATAGCATCTGAGAGAAAAATTAACTGATTTTAGGCAGCAACAGTAACAGGACATTCCAGCTCTTGTGCTCTTGTTGGTTTGTCAAGGATAAACTCACCTCCCTGGGCAGTGTTTCTGAGTGCTACAGAGGCCTGATGCCTGTGCTAGAGACCAAATGAGGACAAGATATGTGAGATAGGACTTTAGCTTGAGGACTACATTGGGAGAAGGTAGGGCCTGATGACCAATCACAGATCCCTACTGGGGCAAGTACCCTGAGGATACATAAGGTAGAGGGCATTGCATGGTTGCCTAGTAGACCTTGTTTTTCCAAGTGTGGCCCTTGGGCCAGTAGCAACTGAAAATCCTGGAAACTTGTCAGAAATAGGGCATGTGAGGCCCCATCCCAGACCTGATGAGATTCGAGGAGATCCTTATGTACATAAAATTGTAAGCAACACCACTCTAGTCCAGCAGTTTTCAAACTGGACTGCACATTAGAATAACCAGAAGAGTTTCCAAAAATTCTGATTCTGAATACTGGAGTGAGTTCTGTGCCTGTGAGGATAATGCTATGTTGATCAAAATCAAGTGCTTGGATGTGACCCATCTTATCATACAATACCTGAAGGAAAACAGCGTATATCAGGCATTAGCTAATGTACAGGAAGAGACTACTGTGTCTCTGAACATCATGGACAGCACTGAAAGTTTTGTAGCTGACATTAATACTGGGATACTGTTTTACAGTCTCTGAAATTGCCAGACAAAACCCTCATTCACCTCTATGAATGGGTTGTTCTGGAATTGATAGAGCTGCGTGAATTGGGGGCTTCCAGGTCACTCCTGAGACAGACTGCTCCCATGATCATGTTAAAACAAACACAGCCAGAGCAGTGTGTTCATTTGAAGAACCTCTTGGCCAGGTCTTATTTCGATCCTCGTGAGGTCTACCCAAATAGAAGTAGCAAAGAGAAGAGCAGCAATTTCCCAGTCCTTACCTGAGAAGTCAGTGGTGTCTCCATCTCACCTCATGGCATTACTGGGACAGGTACTGAAGTGGCAGCAACATCAGGGATTGCTTCCTCCTGGAATGACTACATAGATTTGTTCTGAGGCAAAACAACCGTCAAAGATGTAGAAGAAGAAAAGTTTCCTACACAACTGAACCGTCATATTAAGTTTAGTCAGAAATCACATATGGAGTGTGCTCAATTTTCTCCAGATGGTCAGTATTTGGTCACTGGGCCTGTTGTTGGATTCACTGAAGTCTAGAACTTTACAACTGGAAAAATCAGAAAGGATCTTTAGTTCCAGGCCCAGGATGACTTTAGGATGATGGATAATGCTGTCCTCTGCATGTGTTTCAGCAGAGATAAAGAAATGTTAGCAACTGGGGTCCACAATGGAAAAAATCAAGGTATGGGGAAGATTCAAAGTGGACAGTGTTTAGGAGATTTGAAAGGGCACACAGTAAAGGTGTCACAGAAAATCTTTTCTAAGGATAGCAGTGATATCCTTACTGCCTCTTTTGACCAGACAATTAGAATTCATGGTTTAAAATCTGGGAAAACCCTGAAGGAATTTTGTGGCCATTCCTCTTTTGTTAAATAGATTAACTTTTACACAAGATGGACATTGTATTATTAGTGCATCCTCTGATGGGACTGTAAATATCTGGAATATGAAGACCACAAAACGTTCAAATCCGTTTAAATCCCTGGGCAGCATTGCAGGGACAGATATCACTATCAACAGTGTGATCCTGCTTCCTAAAAACCCAGAGCACTTTGTGGTATGTGGAAGATCAAATACAGTGGTCATCATGAACATGCAGGGGCAGATTGTCAGAAACTTCATCTCTGGTAAGAAACAAAGAAGGTGGTGATTCTGTTTGCCATGCCCTATCTCCCTGTGGTGAATGGATCTGCTGTGTAGGAGGACTTTGTGCTCTCCTGTGTTAGCACAGTCACCAGCAAATGCAAGAGAACTTTGACAATTCACAAGAAGGATGTGATTGGTATCACACATCACTCTCATCAGAATCTGATTGCTACCTACAGTGAAAATGGGCTCCTAACGCTCTGGAAACCCTAATTCTACTTTTCATTTAAAATTCACTTGACATTTTAACAATATTTATTCTTCTAATCCATGAACATGGAATGTTTTTCCATTTCTTTATATCTTCTTCAATTTCCTTCATAAGCTTTCTACAGTTTTCAGCATACAGATCTTTTACATCTTTGGTTAGATTTATTCCTAGGTATTTTATGCTGCTTGGTGCAATTGTGAATGGGATCAGTTTCTTTATTTGTCTTTCTGTTGCTTCATTATTAGTGTATAAGAATGCAAATGATTTCTGTACATTGATTTTGTATCCCGCAACTTTGCTGAATTCATGTATCAGTTCTAGCAGACTTTTGGTGGAGTCTATCGGATTTTCCATTTATAATATCATGTCATCTGCAAAAAGTGAAAGCTTAACTTCATCTTTGCCAATTTTGATCCCTTTGATTTCCTTTTGTTGTCTTATTGCTGATGCTAGAACTTCCAACACTATGTTAAACAACAGCAGTAAGAGTGGACATCCATATTGTGTTCCTGATCTCAGGGAGAAAGCTCTCAGTTTTTCCCCATTGAGGATGATATTAGCTGTAGGCTTTTCATAAATGGTTTTTATGAAGGAAATTGAAGAAGTTATAAAGAAATGGGAAAACATTCCGTGCTCATGGATTGGAAGAATAAATATTGTCAAAATGTCAATACTACCCAAAGCTATCTACACATTCAATGCAATCCCAATCAAAATTGCACCAGCATTCTTCTCGAAGCTAGAACTAGCAATCCTAAATTTTTTATGGAACCACAAAAAGCCCCAAATATCCAAAGTAATTTTGAAGAAGAAGGCCAAAGCAGGAGGCATCACAATCCCAGACTTTAGCCTCTACTACAAAGCTGTCATCAAGACAGCATGGTATTGGCACAAAAACAGACACACAGACCAACAGAATAGAATAGAAACCCCAGAACTAGATCCACAAAAGTATGGCCAACTAATCTTTGACAAAGCAGGAAGGAATATCCAATGGAAAAAAGACAGTCTCTGTAACAAATGGTGCTGGGAGAACTGGACAGCAACATGCAGAAAGATGAAACTAGACCACTTTCTCACACCATTCACAAAAATAAACTCAAAATGGATAAAGGACCTGAATGTGAGACAGGAAACCATCAAAACCCTAGAGGAGAAAGCAGGAAAAAACCTCTCTGATCTCAGCCACAGCAATTTCTTACTTGACACATCCCCAAAGGCAAGGGAATTGAAAGCAAAAATGAACTATTGAGACCTCATGAAGATAAAAAGCTTCTGCACAGCAAAGGAAACAACCAACAAAACTAAAAGGCAACCAACAGAATGGGAAAAGATATTTGCAAATGACATATCGGACAAAGGGCTAGTATCCAAAATCTATAAAGAGCTCACCAAACTCCACACCCAAAAAACAAATAACCCAGTGAAGAAATGGGCAGAAAGCATGAATAGACACTTCTCTAAAGAAGACATCCGGATGGTCAATAGGCACATGAAAAAATGCTCAACGTCACTCCTCATCAGGGAAATACAAATCAAAACCACACTCAGATTTCACCTCATGCCAGTCAGAGTGGCTAAAATGAACAAATCAGGAGACTATAGATGCTGGAGAGGATGTGGAGAAACGGGAACCCTCTTGCACTGTTAGTGGGAATGCAAACTGGTGCAGCTGCTCTGGAAAACCGTGTGGAGGTTCCTCAAAAAATTAAAAATAGACCTACCCTATGACCCAGCAATAGCACTGCTAGGAATTTACCCAAGGGATACAGGAGTACTGATGCATAGGGGCACTTGTACCCCAATGTTTATAGCAGCACTCTCAACAATAGCCAAATTATGGAAAGAGCCTAAATGTCCATCAACTGATGAATGGATAAAGAAATTGTGGTTTATATACACAATGGAATACTACGTGGCAATGAGAAAGAATGAAATATGGCCCTTTGTAGCAATGTGGATGGAACTGGAGAGTGTTATGTTAAGTGAAATAAGTCATACAGAGAAAGACAGATACCATATGTTTTCACTCTTATGTGGATCCTGAGAAACTTAACAGAAGTCTATGGGGGAGGGGAAGAGAAAAAAAGAGGTTAGAGTAGGAGAGAGCCAAAGCATAAGAGACTGTTAAAAACTGAGAACAAACTGAGGGTTGATGGGGGGTGGGAGGGAGGGGAGGGTGGGTGATGGGTATTGAGGAGGGCACCTTTTGGGATGAGCAATGGGTGGTGTATGGAAACCAATTTGACAATAAATTTCATATTTAAAAAAAATAATAAAATACTTAGAAATAAATTTAATCAGGGAGGTAAAAGATCTCCACCCTAAAAACTATAAGGACCTTGATAAAAATCAAAGAAGACACAAGTAGATGGAAAATATCCTATGTGTAAGAATTGAAAGAGTTAATATTGTTAGAATGTCAATACTACTTAAAGCCATCTACAGATTCAGTTGTAATCTCTATCAAGATTTCAATGGCATTTTTTACAGAATTAGAAAAATTCTAAAATTCATATGAATCCACAAAAAGCCTAAATAGCCAAAGATTTATTGAAGCCAGCTAAGGCTGTCATACAAATGCCATAGACTCATTGACTTAAACAACAAAAATTTATTTCTCATAAATCTGTAGGAGTCCAAGATCACAGTGCTGGCTGATTCGTTTCCTGGGGATAGCTCTCTTCCTGGCTTGCATATGGCCCTCTTCTTACTGACCTCACATGGCAGAGACTAAAGAGACAGAAAATAAACTCTCTCTTGTCTCTTCCCATCATGATGGCTGCACCCTCAGGACCTAATTACCTCCCAAAGGCCCCACTTTCCAATGTCATCACTTGGGGGTTATAGTTTCAACACATGAATTTGGGGAGGGCAGGGGACACAAACTTTCAGACCACAGCAAAGATCTTAACAAGAAACAGTGAATCCCATGATTGGGAGCCCATTGTTACACTTTCTTTGCCATCAAGTGCACCCTGGTCATATGCAGTGTAGTATGGCAATGAATATGGATTCCTTTAAATGTAAGAATAGTGTTTCTAACAGAACACCTACAGGTAGGGGAGTCAAATCCATAACTAAAGTGTGTGTCCATCCACAAAGGGTAATGGGTTGGGGTCTAATATGGCCAGAGGCCACCATACGGCGAGGTGGTTCCCCTGAGGAATGGTGTCAGAGGGGATTTTGCTGTGGCCTGTGCTGTTGGCATGTTGTTCACCCTTATCCCTGCTTCTCCTTGCCTGCTGCTGTTCCCATTGTCCAAACCCCACCAGAGATCAGTGCCAAGACATTCAGACTTCCTGATTTTCAGACAAGGAACTCTCCCTAAGCCTCAGCATCACAACTTTTTCCTCTTTTCATCTTGATAACTTTTTTTAAAAGACACAACAAGGAGTCATTATGACCTTCACTATTATTTGGGCGAGAATAAATGATTATTTTTTATAACATTTAATTTATCTTGTATTTTATTACTGAGGTATTATCTTTGGATGGTTTTATGCTTTTTATGCACTTCTACGTGTCACATCCCACCTGTCAGCCACCTGTTGTCATGAGCATGGGAAGGTTGGAAACTATCAGTCATCAACTCCAGGAACTTTAGTTCTGGCTGAAAACTTAACCCCTCCAATACTTCACAAATAAACATCACCAGTAAATAAAATGAATTTTCTCATTACCTGTGACTAGTTCTCTTGCTTTATTATCAAAAAAGAGCTGACATGTAAATCACAGGGAGCTAAAATTCTACTGGCATTCTATTATACAAGGCCTCCTGTTGGAAATCAGGCCTCAGGCACAGTAATAAAACAAAGCTAACAGTAACAATGAAAGAGAGAGCTGACAACATATGGGCTATCATGAGGAAAAGGGATGACTGTTTCATTGTTGTTGCTTAGTTATATTTTACTGTTTTATTTGTATGGAAACCATTCACATGATAGAAAACATTTAGGATGCAGCAACTTCCCTTTTGTTGTTTCACCAGGAGAAAAGATAAAATTCAAATGTACACATTAGATCATTACCTCCCTGATGGAGAAATGAATACCAAGCTTTTTAATGATTTGTAAGAAATGCAAAACAAAAACAAAACAACAACAACAAAATCAACATCAGTGTCCTGGACATGGAGCCAACAGCTCCAGATACAAATTATATTTCTCACCCAGCAGGGTGTTTTCCATTAAATTAAAATGTTCACTATTTCTGCATGCATTAGCTTTACTAATTGAGATTAATCTAATGTTCTTAAAAGGCTGAAAAGCAAATATGGAGAAACACAGATATTACAGGATTTTACTGACTGATTAGTAATGTGTTTCTATAAACAAGTGGCACAGCGGTTGGCCTGTTTGGTGGCACACTGTTAGACATTGATGAAAAATGTTAATTTTCAGTTGCGTTAATGGCCTTTGACATCAGTACTTCTCACACTGCTTACTGTCCTTCTCAGTGGGTACGAATGCCAACCTCTGTCAGGATGGCTTGCTATTTGCATTAAGTATTCATCACAAGAGATAAATAGTCATGGCCTGGCACAACACAAACTGGATTTGGAGAAATCCAAGCAAGCCCCTAGAGATGGAGGGGAAAGGAACATGAGGGTTTTGTTTTCTCGAGATTCAACCCAGTCTGTGCAAAGCTAGTGGGTGATCACACAATTTACAGATGGCACAAATGCAGACAGACCACATCTGTTTACCTCAAGCTTATAAACCTTACTATGTCTATCTGTAAAGGCATTCAGTATCTATTCATTTATTCAACAAATATTCTTTCAGTGGCTACACACATATACTAGGCACAGTTCCAGAAACTACTCTCATGTAACTTTGTAATTCTAGTGGTAAAAATCAGACTACAAACAAATAAATCTATATAAGCATAATCTTGGGGATAAAATTCCTGTCCCTTCAAGGAAAGAAGATTTCTTAAATAGGTTCATACCAAATGTAAAGCTGAGCATCCCCCTCTATGGCTGAGCTCTGCATGGATGTTTTTGGAAGTGGGGAGCAAAAGAAAATAGAATAGAATGGGGGAAATAGAATAGAAAAAAGAAGAAAGAAAAATTAAAATGAAGAGAAGAGAGACAGCATGAAAATGAGAAGGAAAGAGCAAAATAAGTGAGAAGAAAGTAATAGGGAAGCAATCTCCTGTAAATGAATAGTGACAGAGCACCTGTGATTGATGCCAGAGATGACTCCATTCACCCCAGAGGTTTGTTGGGTACATGACGTTGATTTCATTCATTCCTCACACACTCACACAAACATGATGAATATAAGGTGTATATCATAAAATGAAAGTGCTTTCTACACGTGCCTACAGACATTATTGTACAAACACACCTTACACACAAAAAAAAATAACTGTGACATACATTTTGATGTCTGCTAGTTTCCTGAGGAAGTGTAACAACAGATCTGCTTATGTATAAAGGGGAGAGTGTTTCCCATTGGCTTATTGTGGAATCTCTCCAGAGACAATGATCTTAAGCTATGCTTTTCCATGGGTTCTACTACAAATGATAACCTTACTCACATTGGTAATGGAAGGAGTCAAGTAAGGGTGAAACAAAGCCATCTCAGCAAACCAAGTAAGTAAAGCTGTCTACATGGATCCCTGTCAGCCTTTAGGAGAAAGATCATTCATTCAAAACATAATCCAATATTCATTATTGACCTCCCATGTGTCAGGATCTGGGTTTGGCTCTTGCAATAGAAAAACTGAACAAGATTAGCTGCCCCATGGAGCTCCAGTCTTCCATATTTGTCACCCTGTCCTACCTCTCCATAAGAATCCACCCACTGGAAGGAGCAAGAGTGTGACCCGTTAGGGTCAGTTTTCAATCTCAGTATTCTAGGGTTTAACCTTGAAAGCATAATTAGTGAGTCCTCACCTACTCCTCTTTCTCCTTCTTATACTTTTTATTCTGCCAGGATGGATGAAGATCTTCCTTTGGGGCCACTCCAAACACTGGTGGGAAATGAGGTCTGTCCTGCTGTGTGCCCCCTCACTCCTCTCTCATGCCAGGGAATGCTGCAGATGACCCTGCTCCCCTCATCCCTCATCCTGTAGTAAGTTTTACAGTTAAGATGGTAATGAAGAGAAGTCTGGTGATGATATTTTGATTAAAAAAGGCAGGAGTGCCTGAAACCTACTGTGATCTGACTGCTCCCTCCTTCCCATGAGCTTTCTGAGAGTCATCAGTCACCTAGGAAGCCAACCACAGCAAAGAAATTTTCTATGCACAGTTGTGATGTTGATCCCCAATTCATTGCAAAACTCCTACAACGTATAGGGGGATACAAGGATGGCTTCATTTTCCTAAGCTCAGGTATTTAAGGACACAGACCAAACCTAGTCATTTCCCCATAAGTTGGGTGGAGATTCAGAGGATTTCCTTCTCTTGAAGGCATCACTACCAAATCCAATTAGTTAATTTTCCTAAGGTGGAGTTAACATTGTAAACATACCACATGCAGGTTGGGCATTATTTAACTATACTTAAACTGAATCTGTCTATATCCCACACACTTCCATTGGTATCCCCCCAAGGATTAGCTCTGATCTTCATCCCAGACATTGATGTTGAAATACTGACCACTGGGTTTCCATATTAGTCCCTGAATCTTTTCTGCTTCATACTCCACCTGTAACCACTTGGATCTGTGACATCACTTGATTGTCATTTCTGTGATTCTATAGCCTTGTGTCTATCTCCCTTGTGGCATTTGGAGCCCAGTCCTTAAAAAGCTACTTAGTGATAAAAAATTTTGATCTCCAATGATATACTTCCTTGATGATGATATAAAGCCCACAGGCCTCCCTAATTTCACATATCTTCAGGTCTCTACTTCTGTGGTAAGTGTTATGGCCACCTTGGAGCTCCAGAGCCAACCATTACCTCAATTTTAGTATATGTGCTGCCGAAGCTAGCATGAAAGCCAACCATTACCCCAAACATAGCTGTTTTGTCAGTCAAGCTTCCCCTGCCTAGCTGAATTTCTGCCTCCATGTCCATCCACCATCCCCCACTATCTTGTTTTTCTGGGTGGTGTTCACCTTAAAAATAGAAAAGTGTGTTCTTTTTCCAGCAAAAAAAAGGGGGAGGGTTTATTTGAGAATTGCGATTAAGGATAATAAAACTATGGCAAAACCATAGGCAAGTCCAATGTTAAGAGAGATATGTTGTTTTATAGAGAGGGGAGAAGTTGGGAGAGGTTGTTTTGAATGAAAGTCCATTGGGAAAAGCAAGACCTAAGGATGATGACAGTTTCTCATGGACTGAGTTGTAGGGATAGTCAACTTCTTGTTGGAGAGGAAATGTAAACCTTTCTTTGCTGGGACTTGTAATTGATGATTGAGGATCATTGAGGATACTTTATTGGGTCTGTAATAGATCATCTCGTAATAAGCATTGAGTGGTAGGGGCTACCTCATCCAGCCTCCCCTTCTGGAGTGTCCACTTTAGATAGTTTTCCCTTTATTATTTTTCTCAGTTTTAACATCCTATAGACAAGCTCCTGCCTCCTTATCCCTGTTCCATGTTGACACAGAGCAATCAAACCTCATATACAAATGACTTGCCTCTCTTCCATGATACTCTTTTCACTTTCTAGATTAAATGTACATCGTGTCTTGTCAACTTCTTCCCTAATCAAGATATTTCTTCAAGAAGAGAAGACAGGAGATGTGTTACTTCCAAATGGCATTAAACCAATCTGATTTAGTTTTAAACTAGAATTCTCCATAGTTAAAGGCAAGTTTTCTTCACTATAGGCACATAGAGCATTGAGGATCAGGCGTAAGAGATGTTTGAGAATATAAGGACTTCCATATACCTCCTAACTCACCATCCAGCAAGACAGAACCAGTGTTAGGGTTACTATACACTGAGATTACTCTTCCCTGAATATTCCTTCCAGTTTTCTGTCCTCAACCTACCTTCCCTGTTAAGCAGAAGCAGCCAGATCCTCCTTGGAGCCTCTGGAGGCTTCCTGCCCTGCATATGTCTGTGCAGTTGCAAAGTCAGAGGGCAAGGTGGTACACATCACAGTTTCCAATCTTTACAGAGACTCGGGAGCCCTTCTTAATCCAACATTTTTCAGACCCACACATGATAATAGCAATGGTACTTTCATTATCTGATTAAGAATAAAACATAATGGTGAAAAATTATGAGATGTATTCAATAATTCTTTTTGAAATGTTGAACTTATTAAGTATAACAATATACACACATTTAGAAATAGATCTACACATGGCCAAGAAAATTTGTGTTTTAATGTACTGATCATGTGTGGTGCACATTTGGGGTCCAGATGCCTGGTTTAATTCTGCTGCCCGGCAACCATCTAGCTCACTGAGTCTAAGTGCACTTAGACTGTGGACAGATTTCCTACTGGTAATAGGAGCCTTCTTGTTTTATCCCAAGATGTTTGACATCATGAAGACAGTCTCAGTCCTCTTTCCTCTGCTACAAACAGGGTTTTGGGGGACTGACAAGAGGTTCATGTGGCCAGTTTTGGACCCATGTCCCTGATAAGAACAATAGGCAGGGGCTGAGGTCAGTCTCCAGAGAAGGGAAAGAAAGCCACTTTTCTCCTCAGACCAAAGCCAAATAGCTCTGTGTCTTGTATATGGGCACTTCTTAAACATTTATTTAGTCCCAGTTGATAGGGAATAACTGACACCCCCATGGGGAGGAAAATAATTTGGTCATCTTTCAAATGAACAATGTTTTCCTTTGACCATCCAAACAATGTCCTATTCTATTAAGTGTGAATCAGCATTTTCTTCTCTCCATGAGGAAATGTAAAAATTCCACTTATAAAATAGAAACCATATTTTCACATTTCCCCTTTATCCTTAAGGGGGAAAAAATGAAGTCTTGGTTAAAATCTTCTCTATTCCCTTGTTGAGACAGTCACTCGTATTTTCTTATCCCTTGCTGGTTTTAGAGAAACAGTTGCATACATCAGTTTACACTCTTAGTAAGTCTTCTGTGAGTCATCAGAACCATGACTTGTCAAAGAAAAATCTTCTAAAGCAGTATATTTTAAAGATAGAAGAAACTTCCAAAGATTTATACATCCAACTCTAAGGAAGGGATACAAATTAAACCTTCAATTTCCTTCCTGAAGCTCCTGAATAAAATTCACTTCATGAGTAAGTTCTGTCACTGAGACTTTCCCAGGGTTTACTGTGGCTTATTTATTTTCTTGCCAAGGAATTATTTTTTCCAAAAGGAAACCTAATTTTCCAAGGTGAGTATAATTAATGCCAAGAACGATCCTATCCCAAATTCAGACCCACACCTCATTTCTCTCCTTATTTGAAAGGAATCTGTGAGCACCTGAGTAGCTCAGTTGGTTAAGCATCCAACTTCGGCTCAGGTCATGATCTTGTGGTCCGTGAGCTCGAGCCCCACATGGGCCCACTTCGAGTTCTGTGTCTCTCCCTCTCTCTCTCTGCCCCTCCCCCACCCTTGCTCACACTGTCTCTCTCTCTCTCTCAAAAATAAACATGAAAAAAATATTTTCTTAAAAAGAAAGGAATCTGCCCTTCCAGTATTTATTGAGCATCAACTGCGCATCAGATTTTGGTAGCAATGAAAATAGGAAGGCAAATAAGACAAATCCCTGTAAACTTGGGACAAGCACAGGAGGCAAAGAAAGCACACAGGAGGTAACCAGTCCAATCTTGGGGAGATCAAGGAAAGTTTCCCAAGGAAGGAACATCCTAATTGAGACCTAAAGGAAGAGTAGAGGTTATGGGGAAGTTATGCCAATGGTCCTAAAAACTAGAACTACACATTGGTGCCAATCACTGTCTGTTGTCATGGCAAGATAAGGGCAAACTTGAGAGCAGGCAATGAGAAACTTTTCTATCAATTTGCATCACCATGATATCCAAGCATGTGATCAGTAGGTTTATGTTTGGTCTTTTTTTGATTATTTGTGATTTTCTAATAATTGTCTTTTATTGTACTCTATAAAAAGTATTAGTCTGCCATGAGCTAGAAATTTGACCTTTCCTCCACCATTGATTTGAAAAGCAGTGATCTAGTCAATGATGTGTGAATGACGGATGTTTGGGCAGAGAGTACAAGACAGAGATTTTAAGGCTTGGCTCTGAGGCTACAGAGATGGTAGGCATGTTTTGGGAACTGTGGTTCTTCCTGAAGCATCCACTATCCCAAAGTACATCATCTTCTTCTTATAACCCAGGAGCACTCCTTTCTGTAATATTCATAATTTGTAACATTGTGCATGCTTTCTGTGCGTCTGAAACTATGCTAAACTCTCTGTGTTGCCTATTCTTTATACCCTCTGATAAGTCAGATGCTATTATTCTTGTTTTGTAAATGAAAGAAATAAGATTTATGAAAGTTAAGCAACTCAGCTGGGGTCAGATCCCAGACTCCAGCCCAGAAATCTCTGACTCTACTCATTCTTCTGGCCCACAGTAGAATTGGTTATGCCCCAGCTCTGCAGATTCAGGACATCCCATTGCCTCCTAAAAAGTTGCTTAGAGGTTTCCAATTCTCTCACCTCCATCACTATTCTCAGAATTGTCTTTCTTTCAAACAGTTTTACTTGCTCAACACTACTTCAGAAAGAAATATGTCTACAACCCTAGAGTTGTTTGCTTTCTCTGAACGTGAACAAAGCTTTCAACTTGTTTACCTCTGAGATCTGCAGTGAAAGATGATCATGGTTGGTGCAATAAAAAATAATAACAACAAAAAAAACATATCATTTTGATTTCTGACCCATTTGCCCCCAAGACCACTTCCTAGTGTAATTCTCAGTCTTTATGAGGATTCTTTTTTTTTCCTTTCTGCTCATTTCAAACTAAATCAGGGATGAAGATGACTGCAATAAACTCTACTGTGACGGCTGGTTCTCCCTAAAATGAGGCTTTCTCTGGCAGCGGTGTGCTGCTAGCTCATTACACAGCTGTTTTCCTTTGTACTTGGTACCACCTCCTGCAACTGTGTTCTAGGTTGCAGGGAGCCTTCCAGCTGACAGAGTAAACAAATAGCCTATGCTCTGATTGCAAAATTTTCTAAAATGCAAACATCACTTGCAAACATCACCAAGACAGGAAGCTTTTTCTGTTTGTTTTTTTTTTCGAGTGGGTTCCAGTCATCAGAAAGGCAAACTCCCCATGAATGCCTGCAGTGATAAAAGGCTTTGAGTCTATTGCATGAAGGGACAACCATATGGACAGCTTCTCTGAAGGCGATAATGAAAAGGGTTTTAATTCAGAGATTTTTTTCAAAGACAATTCCAGCAAAAAAAAAGGAGAAGAAGAAGAAGAAGAAGAAGAAGAAGAAGAAGAAGAAGAAGGTGGTATTGGGGATTTAATTTAAAAAATTTCCCTTCTACTCCCTTCTTAAACACACTATGATATCAGCATATTCAGTATGAGATCCATAGGATTTTTTTTAAGTTTATTTATTTATTTTGAGAGAGAGACAGAAACAGAGCAAGTGCATGAGCAGGGGAAGGGCAGAGAGAGAGGGAGACAGAGAATCCCAAGCAGGCTCCATGCTTTCAGCACAGACACAGGGCTCAAACCCACAAACCATGAGATCATGACCTAAGCCAAAATCAAAAGTTGGACACCCAACAGACAGGGACACCCAGGCACCCCAAGATCCATAGTTTTATCCTCAATTCCTTATTCTCTGGATTAAGTGGCTAGAGTGGGGGAAGAAAGAGTGTAAGAAGAATAATTAGCACTGGGACAGGGAAACATTTGACCTATTTCTGAATCAGATGGGAGCCCCAAACTCCATTAAATAAGATGATTTTCTTCCATTTCTATTTTGACTTTTACCTGGCTTCATTTCGCCCTTTGATGCCATATATTGCAGTTAACACGTTAGTCAGTTTATGCTATCTCTTTGCTGCTCTTGAATACTTCATTTCAGAGATATTTAAATCTAGGACTCCACTGGCTACATAACTGAAGTAAACAGTGAGTTGCTTCTAATAAATTAGCATTATTTGTCTTATTTTCCAGATTTCTGTTTTGATATTTTGCTTTTTCTTTGGCTTCAAATATCTGGTATTCTTGGGTTGTTTAGTTGATTTGATAATTAGTTGATTAAAATCAATATCTTTCCAAGGGTGCCTGGGTGGCTCAGTTGGTTAAGCATCTAACTTTTGGTTTTGGCTCAGGCCACGATCTTCCAGTTCTTGAGTTTGAGCCCTACATTGAGCTCTGGGATGATAGCATGAAGCCTGTTTGAAATTCTCTCTCTCCTTCTCTCTCTGTCCCTCCCCCACTCATGCTCTCTAAATAAATAATAAATAAATATAAACTTTAAAAAAAACAATGTTTTTCCATGTCTGAAGTATAACAAAAATTGTTAATGTTAAAAGTTGCCTTTTTAAGATCACTCACTGCAATGTCATCATTTTAAGTCAGACCTGGAACACTCAGATGACTCCCTGCAAGTGCTGACTGACAGGAACCATGCACTTACTCGTTTTCTCCTTCACAGATTCAATTATGCTGCCTTCCTAAGCACTTGATTCCTTTCTCCAAAGACTGTAGTTACTAATGAGAGTATTGAGACCACTCAGTGAGTGGTAGGGAACCAAAAAGAAACTTATTTTTATTGTTATTTTCACTAATATTTTGTCATTTATAAAATTAATAATTCATGTATCTTATATTTGACTTCAGAGTGTCTGGAGTTCACAGTGTCTGTTCATGTACATTATTTAATTATCTTCAGCATAACCACATGAAAATCTTTTGTGATCTATATGTGTACCCCAGTTAATTTTGTCTAAAGCACAAACAGTGAATTTTCACTTCATAATGGACATTCTGAGTATAAGTGTCTTTCATGTGACCTGCTTTCCACAATTGTTTCAACACAGACTGGCTCCACCTTCATCTTTTATCACTTGCCATGTAGAATGCTATAGGGCAGTTTGGGATTACCTGGGCAACAAGTATGTATCAGGTGATAGTCAAGAATAGAAGTGATCTCATCTTTGGCCACAAGCCCCTTATCGAACTTCTGAAAACTCATTTTCTTTTGAAATTACCACCAGCTGATAGTGTTTAATAATACTATTCTTCCGGGGCGCCTGGGTGGCGCAGTCGGTTAAGCGCCCGACTTCAGCCAGGTCACGATCTCGCGGTCCATGAGTTCGAGCCCCGCGTCAGGCTCTGGGCTGATGGCTCGGAGCCTGGAGCCTGTTTCCGATTCTGTGTCTCCCTCTCTCTCTGCCCCTCCCCCGTTCATGCTCTGTCTCTCTCTGTCCCAAAAATAAATAAAAAAAAGTTGAAAAAAAAAAAAAAAGAATAATACTATTCTTCCAGAAGAAGCAGGGTGGAGGGCAATGGATCTCAACCACATGCACATTAGACCCCCGTTGGACAGGAAGCACTGTGTTAAAGTGCCACTACCTACTCCAAGCCGAATAAATCAAAATTACTGGTGGTGGAGCCTGACACTAGTCATACTTTTAAAGACCACCCAGGTATTTCTAATGTACAACCAGGTTTGAGAACCACTGTACAGTAGAAAGCTCTCTAGATTTTATTCAGAAACACCTGGCTACTTGCTTGTGCTATAAATTAAGGTAATTTACTAATTTCTCTGAACTTCAATTTTCTTATCTATAAAAATGGGAATAATTGTTCTTATCTCATAGGGTTAATGAAAGAATTACACGAAATAGCATATGTGAAGCAGGCCAGCACTCTAATGGGCAGATAGCAGCTTTTCAATAAATAATAGATTCCCTTCCCTGTCCTGACATTTGAACTCACATTTCTCTGAGAATCACAATATGAAAAACATGATGCCCTATGTCACACGTTTATGTTTTCCAAGCAACAAGCTATGGTTTTCTGGAAAAGAAAGTGGGCACCTTTTGCACATATTACATTCACATATCATGGACTACTAGAAATGTCCCCCAAATAACCAATTTAGAGTATGATTTTCCCAATGCACAGCAGCAAATCTAATGCAGAAGCACTAATACGAGCTTTTGAAGCTGCCTTTACCAATAACATATTTAAATTCAAGACTAAGTATCATTTTGGAAAAGTTCCATAAATATAGAGTAAATCTCATCCTAAGAAAACCTGCCACAGGGGCGCCTGGGTGGCGCAGTCAGTTAAGCGTCCGACTTCAGCCAGGTCACGATCTCACGGTCCATGAGTTCGAGCCCCGCGTCAGGCTCTGGGCTGATGGCTCAGAGCCTGGAGCCTGTTTCCGATTCTGTGTCTCCCTCTCTCTCTGCCCCTCCCCCGTTCATGCTCTGTCTCTCTCTGTCCCAAAAATAAATAAAAAACGTTGAAAAAAAATTAAAAAAAAAAAAAGAAAACCTGCCACAAAGCAAGTAAGGTTTAGTAATCAGACTGAACCAGACCTATAGGCCAAAGTCAAATTTTGAATTATACCCTGACCAACTACTAACAAGCATTTAAGTATCTAACTTGAGAAGCCACAAAGTGTTTCATCATCCTCTATCTCATTTTTATTTTGTTATCTGATATTTATAATCTATAGCATGGAGGCAAGGTAAATATCTTACAAGAGGGAATAAACTAAAAATTTAGAAATACAAGAGGGGCACCTGGATGGCTCAGTCTAAGCATCTGACTTCAGCTCAAGTCATGATCTTGCAGTCCTTGAGTTTGAGCCCCATATTGGGCTCTGTGATGACAGCTCAGAGCCTGAAGCCTGCTTCAGATATTGTGTCTTCCTCTCCTTCTGCCCCTCCCTCACTCACACTCTCTCTCAAAAATAAATAAACATTTAAAAATTTTTAAAAAGAAATACAAGAAAGTAATAAAATATACTTAATCTGACTCCATGGTTTGGGAGTAGGTAATAATTATATCCAGGGAGGACTACAGTCACTAAGCAAATCAATAATGTAATTGAAGTGAATGAAAAATGTTTCACCTGTGTAATAGAACAAGATGATTTTAAGGCCATTGGTACACACATTGATGTGCCTCAATACAGTTAATGTTTTTCTTGGATTTATGTAACATTTGTTATCACATATTGAATTGCATTCCTCAAAATCTGTATAAACTCGGACTTTACATTAACTCAGGCTGACACTTTACCCCACCTAGTCCAAATGCATGATCCTTTAGTGCTGGTAATAATTCATGGCACTCAGTGGTATGGACTGAATAATTGTGTGCCCCCACCCCAAATCCTTGTGCTGTAGCCTTAGTTTCCAGTGTGATGGTACTTGGAGGTGGGCCTTTGGAAGGTCATCAAGCAATGGTAACACCTCATGCTGGGATTAGTGTCTACAGAAGAAGAAACTCCAGAGAGTTCTCTCCCTCTGCCATGTGAGCACATTGTAAAATGATGGCACCTACAAGCCAAGAAAAGAGGCTTCAGAATGAACCCTGCTTTGCCACACTTTGATCTTGGACTTCCCAGCCTCCTGAACTGTTGGAAATAAGTGTTTGTTGTTTAAGTCACCCACTCCTTAATATTTTGTTATAGTTGCCAAGCAGACTGATACAAATGGGTAAATAGTGACACAGGGGAGGCAAAGAGGCTGGAGGGGATCCAGGAGGCTCTTTGCAGCTGGACTCCTCTACCCCAGCTGATGCCACTCAGCAGAATTAATAGAGATAATTACTTCTGGTTGGATGCACTGCTGCCCATCCTAAATTGCAGCCACATCTTTCATTAATATTGGTCATATATTACTTGTGATTACCTCTATCTGGAAGAGACTCTCCTAAATGAAGGTTAGTGAAGAGTGGGGCAGGCTCTTGCTAATAGCATTACATGTTTCAGACTGAATTAATAATTAATCATCCATCCTTATTAACTAAAGGGCAAGCCATCTATTTCACATGGAACAATGACATACCTTAGTTATAAGAACTTAATAATAAACACATAACTTCTTAAGAAAGGAAACCCAAGAAGCTTCCATGTCAGTTTTTCAATCACTTGCTAGCCAATCTCAAGTTCCTATTATCTCATATGCTGAGCTTATTCCCTAAAGCAATGGTTCTCAAAGTGTGGTCCCTTGACCAGCAGTATTGACACCTCCAGGGAACATATTAGATATACTCCACTCCAGAAACTGAAACAGAAACTCTGGGGGTGAGGCCAGAAATGAGACTTTTAATATCTCTAGGTAATTGGATGCACATTAAATATGAGGACCACCTCCCTAGAGCAAAATGATACTTAAATACATGCTTTGGGGCACGTGGGTGGCTCAGTCAGTTAAGTACTCGACTCTTGGTTTCAGCTCAGGTCATGATTTCACGGTTCAAGGGTTTGAGCCCCACATCAGGCTCTGTGCCTGTTTGGGATTCTCGGTCTCTTTCTTTCTGCCCCTCCCTTGCTCATATACATGCCTTGCTCTCTCTTTCTCTCTCTCTCTCAAAAGTAAATAAATAAACATCAAAAAAAAATGCTTCAACCATGTCAGAACTAGATGATCAGAGAAAACCATGTTTACTGACACTGTTAGTTATGACAGATTCTTTCCAATATTATCTGATGTCCCACTCTGAAGGAAGGTGGTCTATTATTCAGAAATCATGTTTTAGCCTCTGTTCATTATTATATATTACAGAAATAGGTGCTATTCTGGCCAATCTTTGCACTTGGAAATATTAAATGAGAAATCATTGTAAAAGGCAATAAAACACATCAGTCACTACTGAAATCAGTTGAAATAAATAAACAATTTAGGACCAGTAAACAAAGAAACCTTTAGAAGAAACCGAAGTATTCACTTGGGGTAGTTGCACACAAAGTGCAAGAAGTTCTGCAATGTGTGGGGATTCATCTTCATCTCCTACTCATTTAGGCACATGGAATGCACACTTGGTATATAGGGAGTAGCCTACTTTATTGGCCAGTTTTTGTATCCAGGGGGGAGGGTGATGGGGGCTTATGAATCAATTCCACCATAGTGTTGTCATGGCCAACCTACAGGCCCAATCCCACCTCACCTCTTGGTCACTCTTGACCGTCACAGGAAGTATTTATGAACAGGCTCAGCTTCAGCCCCAAAATCTTAGAGACTGGAAACAGGTTCCATTGGCCTGCCTGATGTCCTTGAACTATTTTCTGCTATAGGGAAGCCCTAGTATCTCCATGTGACATGGTAGCGTCTTTTTTGCCCTGAAATATACTTCTCCCCATCACCACCACCTCATTTATGAACTGAAGTAGACCTGAGCCTCAACCACACTTCATAGAATGCAATTGCAGCCCTGTCCATGTCCCAAGCCCCATTCTATTCAGGCTTGGTTTGTTTCCCCTTTCAGCCTGCCCATAATGTGGGCATTTCAAAGTGTCTTGTGCCCAAACTTACCTTTGTCCAAATATATCTTCCTCACAACCTTTGTCTGACCATTTGAAATTTCTACATTACTAGCTTTGTTTAGAGTTACTGAAACTCCTTGTTCACCTGAAAATGTTATCAAGGAGTATAACCCATTAAACCACTTTCAGCCACTAAAATCTTTTTGGTTGTTTTGGTTTTTGTTGTGTTTTGTTTGAGACTAAATAGAGACACCATTCTTTATTTAAACTATTCTCCTCCCAATTTCTACTATTCCCAGATCAACAGATATTTCTAGAATAAACCATTTAAAATTTTCTCTGGGGGCATCTAGGTGACTCAGTCGGTTCAGCACCCAACTTCAGCTTGGGTCATGATCTCATGGTTCATGAATTTGAGCCCTGCATGGGGCTCTGTGCTGACAGTTCAGAGCCTGGAGCCTGCCTCAGATTCTGTGTCTCCTTCTCTCTCTGCCCCTCCCCCACTCCACATTGTCTCTCTCTCTCTCTCCCTCAAAAATAAACATTTAAAAAATAAAAATAAAAATAATTGCTCTAGATAAAATAAAAACTAACATTATTAAAATTTTTATTTTTAAAATTTGCATCTCCCTAAGAATATAGTTATGAGAGGGGCACCTGGATGGCTCAGTCACTTAGGTGCCCAGCTCTTGATTTCAGCTCAGGTCATGACCTCACAGTTTGTAGATTCAATCTCTGCATCAGGCTCTGAGCTGACAGCATGGACCCTACTTGGGATTCTCTCTCTACCTCTCTTTGCCACTCCTCACTCATGCCCTCTCTCTCTCAAAATAAATAAACTTAAAAAAATAATATAGTTATTAGACTATATATCTTTTTCTCATCATTTGTATATTTTAACATAATATACATAGTACATGTTATATTTAACAATATATGTTAGATATCATATTATATCTTATGTATATTATGTATGTGTATACAATTTCATTACCTCTCAACCCCTATGAATTTTTAGGTAATTTCTCCATCAATGTGTATCTGAAAAGCAGCCACTAAAATCTTAACTCAAATGAAATTGTTGGGTAACATCCCAGTTAGTACCTATAGAGAATGGAACTTTAGACAGAATTTTCTCTGGAAGCAGCTTCCAAACCAATTTAAAATTTAAAATTCAGGGTGATACAAAGTATAAAGGCTGCTAGAAGAATCTCCAAATGAGTGGTCCTTCATGGTCACTAAGAGATCGAAAGTTCCTAAGAGTCATATGAATTTTAAATCATATTTTAAGAGCAATGTGCAAAAACTACAACCCTCAGCATCAGATAAACCTTGTAGTATAACTTTAATTTTTTTAAGCCTTGGTTTCCTTGTCTGTAAAAATATGTATCATAATATCTGCTTTGCAGGGTTGTGTCCAAATTTAAAAGAAAGTATTGAACTGTGCCTGAAACAAGAAAAGCAAAGCAAAGCAAAGGAAAGAGAAAAGTAAAACAGGGTTTTTTTCAACTTTTTCATCTTCTGTAGCCTGTACATGCAGGCCCTAAGGCAAGTAATGAAATGTGTTAATTGGGGAATCAGGACAAGTAAGGAAAAAACCAAGAGCCCAGATATTGAGAATCCTGCACAAGCAAAGCAACACCATGAAAATAACTCATAGGTCATTTTAGGAACCACAAAGTCTCCCACTGCACAGGACCCAAGGGGTATTCTCACACTAATTCAAAAACTCTGGTAAGATTTTTTCTCCCCATATTCTCTGTTAGAAAGGGCCACATTGGGACTCTGAATGGCTTTCCTGCCAAAATAGATGCTTCAGTAGAGTTAACTTCAAAATAATGCAAGCAAAAACGAAATGCACGTTACAAACACCTGAGATGGATTTGATATATATACATATCATCTCCTTCCAATGCCGTATTTTTATGACTTGGCAGTAGAAGTCATTCTGACACAAGGTCTTTAATAGCACTGGGATTCATTCCTTTACTCTTCAATACACCCAATTAATATATTCTGCAGATGATCTGTCACCCTGTGAGGCTGCTAAATGAATCAAGCTCATTAAGTGCTCCTCTTTTATTAAAAGAACAAGTTGCATGTCTGCAATGTAGAAATGCTATTATGGAAGCCTGTTTCTGCCTCTTGTTTGAACACATTTTATGAATAAGTCAGCACAGAAAAGGATATAAATCAAGATAATGGAGCCTGTCATGGAAACCTGGAACAAATGACTCCCTACCTCCTCTGAGGGGTAGTTGATGCACTATCATTGGGCTCCTGGCAAAACAGGTGTCAAGGGGGCAAAAGCTGCTCACCATTAGGTCAGGTTTCTTAAACCACTTCTTAGTCTGAAAAACCATGAATTAAAACCTCTTTCTAACATATGAAAGCAGGAATCCTAGATTATTAAATTAGGAAAGACCCCCAAAGATCTTGCCTAGTTGTTCTTAACCCTTATCATAGATAAGAATCATCTGGAATATTTTTAAAAATATCAGAGTCTATTATTAAACAAAGTGCCAATAAATCTTAAAGGATTCAAATGGTACAGAAGCTGTTTTGTGACCACAGCTGAATTAAATTGAAAGGAGACATTAGAAAAGTCCCAAACAGAAATCAAGGAATAGATTTTTAAATACAAACTATGCAAATTAGAAAGTATATTGAACTGAATGATAGTGAAAATATAGTACGTCAGCATCTGTGGTGGGATGTAGCAAAAGAAATGTTTAAATATAAATTTATAGTTTAAATGAATATAATAAAAATGAAAAAATTTAGGAGTACCTGAGTAACTCACTTGGTTAAGTGTCCCACTCTTTATTTCTGCTCAGGTAGTGATCTCGCAGTTATGAGGTTGAGCCCCACATTGGCTTCACACGGGGCATGGAGCCTGCTTGGGAGTCTTTCTCTTCCCCTCTCTCTCTACCCCTGACCCCTTCCTGGCTCACACTCACACTGTCTCTCTCTCAAAAAAAGGAAGAAGAAAAATTTTAAATCAGTCTGTGAGTCTACCTTAATAAATTAGGAAAAGAAGAGAAATCAAGCCCCAAGCAAGCAAAAGACAAGCAACACGAAAATTGAGTAAAAATCAATCAAATAGAATATGGACAAACAAGAGAGAAAATAAATGAAATAAAAAGATTTGTTGTTTCAGTTCTTCAAAAAGATCAGTAAAGTTGATAAACTAGAAAAACTGACCAAGAAAAAGGAAAAAAAAGGACACAAATTATTACTATCAGAATTAAAAAAAGAGACATCACAGAGATCCCATAAATATTAAACAGAAAACAAGGGAATATTATAAACACCTTAAAACAATACATTTTAAAACTTAGATAAGATTTATAAATTCTTTGAAAGAGACAATAAACCAAAATTGACAGAAAAAGAAATAGAAATTGTTAATAGCACTATCTGTTAAATAAATCCAGTGAGCAATTAACAACATTCTGATGAAGAACACTCCAGGATGAGATGGTTTCACTGGTAGATTTTATCAAATATTTTAGGGAAAAATACTACCAGTCTTACACAAGTCTTACACAAGTCTTTCAGAACATGGAGGAAGAGGCATCACTACCCAACATATATTCTGAAGCCACAACCTGATACCAAAACCACACAAGGTTATTATAACAAGAGAATATTATTATCAATACTCTCATAAACACAGACACAAAAATATTCAAACAAAATATTGGAAAATCAAACTCATTAAAAAGTAATCATGATAATGTACTGTGACCAAGTTTACCATGTAAAGAGAAAAGAGAAGAAAAATCATATGATCGTTTCAGATCATAAAGATCCAGAGAAAGCATTTGACAACATTCAATACCCTTTCGTGATAAAAATTCTCTGCAAATGAGGAATAGAAGAAAATTTCCTCAATGTGTCAAAGGGACCTTAAAAAAAATTCACAACTAATATAATACTTATTTGTGAAAATTAAATGCTTTCCCACTAAATTTGGAAATTCAAGTACAATTTAATTAAACAGGTAGGAAATTATTTCTCTTGGAAGCCTGCAGCACTATTTAAAATATCTCAGGCCCACACAGAGAGTAGACAAGCCACCTGTCCCCAAAATGGTCACCCAGAGCTGGTAGAGGGGGTACCCATTCAGTTACAAGGTTTGTAAAATGGAGTCTCAGCAACATCAAGTACTTTAGGACTCTTCACATAGGGCAAGGCACCCAGTGGGGTGACCAGACTGCCCTGATACCTCATGTGTGTTGGAAAAACTCATCATCCAGGGCAGCAGTCCTGAGAAGGTGAAAGCCCATGAAGGAGCTGGCTGTGGGTTAAACAGACAAGGGTGATCCCAAGAAAAAATCTCCTTAAGGAAACCCAAAGTCAGGCCCTCAGTCCAACCACAGGTTCGTCCAAAGGACTGGGTAGCTGGCACAAGAAGAGAATGCCAGCTTTCTAGATCTCCAGGGATCAGAACAGAGAGCAAAAGCTATAAGGGCAGCCCAGACCTAAGGGGTAGTTATTACCCATGAATCTTCCCTGAACAGGCAAATAAGCAGGTGGCTTCTCTTCAGTCCTAAGGAGACTGAGTGTAATGCTCAGCCTCTTCTCCACCTTTGACTATGCTGAATATCACAGGAGGCACAGGATGTGGGGCACCCAGAAGTTGTTGCCTATCTCTTTGTGTCATCCTGCCCCTTGGGACACAGCAGGTGGTAGGTACTTCAGAAGGTGCTTCCCAGTGGGCCCTGGAATGTTGTAGAAGCCTCAGAAGGTGGAAAGAGAGCCTATGGGATCACATGGACATCTTCTCTGGAGAGAATAGCATTGGGTAGGCAGTTGGAAGAAGGAAGAAATTCTGGATTTATGATGGCCAGAATTTTCTATGGCATTTTAAGCCATCAAAATATCTTTTTACAGCACCAGATAAGGAAATCCCTAGTAATGTTTTACCAACCATATTTTAGCAGACCTATGGTGCAGCTTAATCTCTACCTAGTCTTATCCCATAACTTTGTAGAAAGACTCCCAAATCTCTGAAGCTCCTGGTACCTGGAAATAGCTGTATACATGTAGCAGATCCTCAGCCAAACTTCTAGACTTGAACCTTATGTCTTAAACCCTCAAAGCAATTTGTGTGGCCTTTAACAAGGTTTATTGAATATCACCAAAAGGGCAGAATCCTGAAGCATGAGGAAAGCCTGAGCATGAATACAGACAGTCTGAAGCATCCTCTTTCTCCCCCACCATCTCTGTAGGAAACTCTGTGCTTAGGACATGGAGTGATGTCGGTAAAATATTTGGGGTGGATGTCACTGGGGTGGGTGTGAGGGCAAGAAGGACACAAGATGCAGGTACTTCTGTTTTCTGTCCTGACCCTTTGCTGTGCACTATCACAGGGCTACTCTGTCCAAACCCTCACCTGGAATTCTAAACCAGATGACAAACAAGTACAAGTAGGAGAAAGAGAGAGAAGAGCAGGAATGTTAGAGGAATAGGGTTAACTGAGAGAAAGCCCGGAAAGGGAAAAGAGATTGGGCTTTTTGACATGTTTTCAAATGTAAAATTACCAAGAAAGAAGCCACAATCAACCACAACAGACATATTAAAAGATCAAAGATTTAGAAACATATGCATGGAGGAAAGCCATGCTGTGCAAGCTAGACATGATCAGAAAGTTTGCTGGTTCCCTCAGGAAGTGAGAAGGTCCTATATTTGATGACTGTAAGGGGAGGTCCCTGCTGAGTACCCCCAAACTGTAGTACTTTTTAGTGGCTGTTGCTGATGTTTACTTTCTATCTTAATGTATATTTGTGATAGTAAACAAAAAAGAGAAGTCTATCAAAAATAAAATTAAACCACAACTTAGTAGTAAACAAATTTTTCCACAAAATGTCAAGTGTTTTTCATGGTTCCATCTTGTCTTCTGTGGCTCTTTTCTTTAACCATTGGGATGTGAGAAAAAAAAGTATGTCCTGCTCCTCCCCTCCTACCTGACTTAGTGATGCCACTATCAAAGCCTTCTCCTATGAATCTGAAGATCACCTAGCTGGGGTAAATTCATGAAAGAGTTATTTCATGCTGACTCTGAGTATGGCTGACCCAAGAGAAAGAGGTTGTGAAAGGTTCTTGCTATTGTATTTCTTTTACACTTGGTTATCTTATAAATCTTTATCCTCTGTTCTCTACACCATTAGACACCTACCCTCACAGCTTCCTGTTCCTCTTTGTATGCTTTGGATATCTCACTCCAAAGCTTCAGGAATAGCCACATCCCCCAGCAACAAGCTACTGACACCAGTGAAATTAACTAGGGCTGCCAGGGAGCCAGGATGGCATCTGCTTGCTGCTGGATCAGATAAGGCACCTGTCACTTTGCAGAGCATCCTGTGACCCACCATTGTTTTTTTGGGTTTTGTTGTTGTTATTTAAATGTTTATTTATTTATTTTTGACAGAGAGAGAAAGAATGAGAGAGCTCATGCAATGGCACACATGAGAAGAGGAGGGGCAATGAGAGGGAGAGAGAGAGAATCCCAAGCAGGCTCCACACTGCCAGCACAGAGCCCCATGCAGGGCTTGATCCCACAAACGTGAGATCATGACATGAGCCAAAATCAAGCAAGAGTCAGATGCTCAATTGACAGAGCCACCTAAGTGCCCCCAGAGGCCAGCCATTGTGAGTGCTGTGTTAGTTAGCAAGGGTCAAAGGATGGGAGGTAGAGGATGATTCATTACCATTTCAGAATTTGTTAGGAAATGTTAGAAGCAACTCGGTGAGACCTGTGTACCTGAAATCTGTCAAAAACAGAATAGGCAGAATTCTAAAGAGAACATCTGCAGGAGTCCGGGAATCCAGGCTGGAAAAGGCAGGGGAATGGGGCTTGGAGTTGCAACTGCTTCACCCAGAAAATGGCTCTAAATGCTACATATCCTTGATTAAAATGCATGGTGGTCTCAGACACCATCTATCACATTTGCCATACCAGTTAAGTTGGCCTCAGAATTTGAAGTATATGATTATAACAGGGGAAAATCATTCCAGAGCTGCATAAATTGTGTTTTCCAGAAACTTGGCAAAGTCTCTCCCTCTGACCTGGAGCTGTGCCTCATAGTTCTGAAAATGAGAAGGACCATCTATGACCCAATCAAGCTTCTCTATGGTGTGACAATCCCAAAGGAAATGAAGTTGTGCTTACAAGCTCATGTATTTTCCAACAGGATTCTCAACATAAAATCTTTGGAATTTTTTTTGCTTGATTTGATCTAATTTCTCATGTGATCTAACACTTTTTCAAGGGAAACTGGATTAAGAGTAGTTCAGTTGGTTTATGAAAGCGTGAGGATTGTCAGAGCCCATTAAGTAGGTAAAATTATTATTTTTAAAATGCAGCTCCTCTCATTTATGTTGACTTCCATGGGCCTTCATGAGGAATGCTGCCTGCAGCCTAATTAATATCAGTGTGTAGGAAGGGACCTCCAGGATTTATAGCTACAGCTGTAGAGGTCTGGTTGGAGACTGTCTTTGTGGAACAATACAGTTTAGGGATGGAAGGCCATCCTAGCACACCAGAGATTTGAGGCGCCTCAGGATACCCACACACATGGCTTTCTTCACAACAAGTGTTTTATGAAATCAACTCTTAGATAATTTTGGGATTTGGCTGCAAGGTGTGAATGGAAATCACTTTCAGTCTGTCTTTATTCATTAGATAGTTTAGTTCAGATTACACCTGATCACAGAGTTTTAGTAAAATCCCACCTGTAATTGTTCTATATTTAGACTGCCACAAAAAAATAACACTGTCATTCTTGGATGCTGGACTGACATCTATTTTATATGTCTGCACCCAATTTTTGCTTGATTTTTGTTTTTTATGTTTGTTTCTATTTTTTTTGACATTTTTTTCATTTTTGAGAGTGAGAGAGACAAAGCATGAGTGAGGGAGGGGCAGAAAGAGAAGGAGACATAGAATCTGAAGCAGGCCCCGGGCTCCGAGCTGTCAGCACAGGGACCGACACAGGGTTCAAACTCACCAACTGCGAGATCATGACCTGAGTCTGACGCTTAACGAACTGAGCCACCCAGGCGCCCCTGATTTTTGTTTTTATTCAAGTTACTCACCTGCCTTCTCCCACTAATGAAGTCTAGCTCAACCAGACACTCTCCCAGAAAGGAGACTGAAGTCATAGTACCATGTCTTGCAGTGACCAACAGTCCCAGCTGGCCTGCTACAAAGGGTTTTCCAGGATGTGGGACTTTATAAAATCAGTAGAGACTTGGGGAACAGGCCCAAAAGGAAACAGTTGGAACAGGCCTAAGGAACAGGGATTCCATGGAGAAAAGCTGGAGCAATCTTTGGAGTGGGTGGTTGTCTGCAGGCAGTAAGCCCTATGTCCTTGTACTTCTCCAGTCACCCATGATGTTTAAGCAACATGAATTGCTGTGGATTTCAGTCCTTCTTGTGTCATTTGAAGGCTTTCACTGGACTTGAACTCTCCCAAGCTCCACTGAGCTCTAAAGCTGATGTGTGGCTATCATCTGCCGTTGAACACAATCAGGGAAAGCAGAGAAAAATCAAAAGCAGTAAGAGGGCAATTCTTTAAACAGACCACACCTCACTAGTTGCTGAAGAAGAGATATCAGTGTTATGAAATAGATTCATTATTGATTATTGCTAATTAGAGAGTTAAGCAATAATACTAACCTTTTATAGCACACCAGAGCACACAGTAATTTCACTCATCTTTCCATTTGCGAATCTCAAAACAGATAGCCAACATACACAGAATAGCTATCATTATTATCTCTGTTTTACAAGTGAATAAAGGGAAATTCTGATGGGATAAGTAACATGCAGCAGGTCAGCAGGATTGAAAATCATCAGGAACAAAGGGCCAGAGTGGGACTACCTGGGTTCCAGTCCCAACTTCCCCACCTACCAGTATCCCTGGAGGGTTCTCTCTGTTTCAGATTTCCAGGTGTGAAGTGAGGATAGGATGAAACAGATCCTTCTCATAAGGTTGTTTAGGAGATTGGAAAACTGCACCTAAAGCCTTAGAACAGAGCTTTCCACATGCAAGTGGAGATTGGGAAAATGCACCTAAAGCCTTAGAACACAGCTTTCCACATGGAAGTTCTTAGCATTTGGCATCTTATTACTATCTAGTAGGTGGGAAAAGCTAGTTTTGATAACAAAAATCCATATTCACTCAAGGATGACACATAGTCTTGAAGTCTTTGTTTTCAGAGCCCATTCCACCACTGACTATAATCCTGTCTCCTGTTTTGAATTAGCCTTAGTGCCCTGTTCAATAATACTCCTGCCAAAGTAAAACTATTTTTTCACTTGTCAATATTTTTATTTCTAATGCAAAGACCCCTTAAATATCTGCTTTATTTTGTATTCAATTCACAAATGATTTACTGAAACTTACAGAGTGAGTAGAGAATTTTTTTTTTAAATAATCTCTACACCCAACACAGGGCTTGACTCTATCTATAACCCTGAGATTAAGAATTGCATGTTCCACCAACTGAGCCAACCAGGTGCCCTTGAGAAATATTTAATATAATGAAATAACTACTATAAAGTTACCCATAGCATTTACTGTTTTAGCTAACATATTCCCCATCTGAATATATAGAATACCTATTCAGCTATTGAAAATCAGAGTAAAATAATTTTTGTTCTCTGATGCTGATTACTTGTATATTTTGTCTTAATTTTTAAAAAATAGTTGTTAAAAATGAATAGGGGGAAATGCTTTCCCTAGGGATTATTAAAATTAAAATTATTTGTGAACATGATAAATGCAGCTTAAGTACTAAATTGTAGATTCATATCTTCCTTGTAATGCTAGTATTTGAAACCATAAAGGCCACTTTCAAATTACTATAAGTAAGTTTGAAGTTCTGTGGCTAATGTCCATCCTTTGACCCAGTAATTCCATTGCTGGGAAATCATTTTAAGAGAATAACTTGGAAAAACTTAGATACAAAAAGGACACTCCACGGGTATCTAAAATAGTGAAAATAGCAACTCAAACTGTGTGAGTGCTTATATGATATGGTATATCTGCATGATAGATGCAGGTAGGATAGTTAATGCAGCTGAAAAATTAATATTTATCAAAACTTTTCAAAATTGACAATTTTTTGTTATAATATTCAGCAAAATGGCAAAGCAATTTTTATTTACAGTGTGATCAAACACTAAAATGTTCATAGTGAAAGCCTTTGGGTGGTCGATGATTTTTGCCTTTTTACATTTTCTCTAATGTCCATATTTTATACAATGAGCATGCATTCTGTTCAAAATGGGGAAGGGAAGGGGCACCTGGGTGGCCCACTCAGTTAAGCATCCGACTTCAGCTCAGGTCATGATCTTGCAGTCATGGGTTCAAGCGCTGCATCAGGCTCTGTGCTGACAGCTGAGAGCCTGGAGCCTGCTTCAGATTCTGTGTCTCCCTCTTTCTCTGTCCCTCCTCCCCTTCCTCCTCCTTCTTCTCTCTCTCTCTCAAAAATAAATAAAAACATTAATATTTTTTAAACGGGGAGAGGAAGATTAAAATGAACACATCATGCAAATACTTTCAGTGTCTTGGGCTTCTGTTATTCCTAAGTCATTTGTACACTCCCTGTGGTTTAGCTTCTACTCTGTCCAACAGGAGGCCCTCTTCATGCACACCAGCCCTGGCATGCTTCATGGAGAAGAGAAGAGAAGAAGAGGAGAGGAGAGGAGAGGAAAGGAGAGGAGAGGAGAGGAGAGGAGAGGAGAAGAAGAGAAGAGAAGAGAAGAGAAGAGAAGAGAAGAGAAGAGAAGAGAAGAGAAGACTTCTAAGTAATTTATAATGAGTGGTAATTCATAGATATGACAAAATTTGATCCTTGAGGCCTTCTTGAAATAAGACTGGTCATCACTGCTGGCAGATGAAGAAAGAGAGCCTGGGCATTAGTTGCTGCTCATGGACCAGGCTCCTACAGGCAAGAAAAAGAACTGTAGCCAGGTCAACCTCACCTCAGAACCCTGAGGCTTTCTCTGCACTGCGAAGAGACCAAGCAAGACACTGTGCATAAGGTGTCTTATGAGAATTATAAATGCTATCAAAATAAAAATGCAGGAGTGTCCCTGTACTATTACCAGACCCAACAAAGAGGCACAAGCTCTCAAAAACAAGTGTACCAAAATTTAATTAAATCATTTATATTTAAAGAGATACCTTTATTAAAAAATTTCAAGATGCATTTTTCCAAGACTCTTTAGAATTTCTATGTTAACAGTAAGGTCTGAATGTAAAAAATAAATACAAAATCTGAAAATTTCCATTGTGCAAAGGCAGTAACTTAAATCTTCTGACAATAGCATGTCGACTGTACAATGAGCAATATACCATGAGGAGATCACTTGTTGGGGCGAGCACTGGGTGTTGTATGTAAGTGATGAATCACAGGAATCTACTCCCTAAGCCAAGAGCACACTGTATACACTGTATGTTAGCTAACTTGACAATAAACTATATTTTATTTATTTTTCACAGAGAGAGAGAGAGAGAGAGAGAGAGAGACAGAGTGAGAGACAGAGCATGAGCGGGGAGGGGCAGAGAGAGACGGAGACAGAGAATCCAAAGCAGGCTCCAGGCTCTGAGCCATCAGCACAGAGCCCAATGCAGGGCTCCAACTCACAGACTGCAAGATCATGACCCGAGCCGAAATCAGACACTCAACTGACTGAGCCACCCAGGCGCCCCTTCAATAAACTATATTTTTAAAAAGTGCAATGTATTATATTTAAGAAGTAAAGTGTGTCTTCACAGCTGGAAGGGATGCTTTGGAATAGTCCTTCCACACTTAATACAAAGAAAACCTGTCAATGTGCAAATGGAATGAGATAAAGTTGTTTTAAACTACCTAAAATGAAAACTGAGTAGTATTTTCATACACACACACACACACACACACACACACCACATCTTCTTTATCCATTCATCTATTGATAGACCCCTAGGTTGCTTCTATATCTTGGCTATTGGAAATAATGCTGCAATAAATGTAGGGGTGCATATATCTTTTAGAATTAGTGTTTTCATTTTCTTTGGGTAAATACCCAGAAGTGTAATCATTGGATCATATGGTAGTTCCATTTTTAATTTTTGAGGAACCTCCATTCTGTTTTCTTTAGTGGCTGTACCATTATGATTCCCACAACAGTGAACAAGGTTCCCCTGTTCTCACATCTTCACCAACACCTGTTATTTCTTGTCTTTTTGATATAGCCATTCTAACAGGTATGAGTGGTATCTCACTGTAGTTTTGATTTTCATTTCCCTGCTGATGAGTGATGTTGAGCATCCTTTCATGTGTCTGTTGGCCTCAGTATGTGTTCTTTGGGAAAATGTCTATTCAGGGGGTAGAGGGATGAATGGGCAAGCTAGGTGAAGCCGATTAAGAAATACGAACATTCAGTTATAAAATTAATAAGTCATGGGGATGAAAAGTACAGCATGGGGAATATGGTCAATAATATAATAATGTAATGGTGACTGATGGTGATTATACTTATTGTGGTGAGCATACTTATTGTGGTGAGCACTGAGGAGTTCCTAGAATTATCAAATCACTATATTGTACATCTTAAACTAATATAACATGGTCAACTATACTTAAAAATTAAATTAAAAAACTAAAAAGAGAAAAATATTTTTAAGAAAATGAAGGCAGATTAAAAGAATATTGAAAATAAAGCCTGCCCCCTTTTGTTTCTCTCCTGGAATTATAACTTGTAAATCTAGTGGTATCCAAACTGTTGACCACATGCCTCTCTCATTATGAAATTGTTTATAAATTGTAAATCTATTCTACTATCATTAATCAAAATCTCAAGACTAATACACACTTGAGGTGATGTTCATTGATAACAATATTGTATATAAATACACGTATCAAACATTCTTTCTGGTTATTTAGAATTCCTTTTGATCCAATTCTTGCAGACATTGCGGGATTGTCACAGTTTTCATCCACAACAAGGCTGATGAAATGTCCTTCTAGGAGTGGGGAAGGGATGGTGCTGCCATTTTCTCTTTGCTTTTGTTGCTTTGCTGGAAATTTTAGTACTACCCCCAGTCTGCACTTTCCTTACAGGTATCTACTCTAGGCCTCATCCATTTTATGAAGTCAGTTTAGTCAAAAATAAGCAACATAGGGGCACCTGGGTGGCTCCGTCGGTTAAGCATCCGACTTCAGCTCAGGTCATGATATCATGGTCCGTGGGTTTGAGCCCCACGTCGGGCTCTGTGCTGACCACTCAGAGCCTGGAGCCTGTTTCAGATTCTGTGTCTCCCTCTCTCTGTGACCCTCCCCCGTTCATGCTCTGTCTCTCTCTGTCTCAAAAATAAATAAACGTTAAAAAAAAATTTTTTAAAAATAAGCAACATAATGCATGAACATAATGCACATACATTTTTACAATATATACATACATATTTTTACAATATATACATACTATAATACATTAATACCTAGTACAGAGGATGTGTGATATAACACATAACATGCAACAGCTGGACATATGAACCAAATGAGAATACCAGTGTCAAAACCTATTTTGAATATTTTGCTTAATTTTTTAGTTTTATTTTCTAGTTATACATTAATATATTGCACACTCCTCAAAAACTCCTCACTTTGAAGACCAACCTTTGACCTACATATCTATGTGATGTCTCTCATTCCTTCATTACAAGGTCATGGGGGACACAGCGTATTAATTTTTGCACCCACTGTGCCTCGTGCATGTACTTAGTACAGTTTTGGATGAATGAATGGGAAGCATTGGCATTTTATTTTATTGAAAATGTCTAGTTAAAATTATTAATTTTTAATAAAACAAGAGCTTATTGAAAATAATATATTCCAGGATTAACTACTCCATCTACTCCAGGATGACTAGAGCCCTCATCACCTCCCTGCCTAAGCCACTTTATGTAAGTTCCCATGAATATTTCTTTAGATTTTCCTACTCTAGATTACTGTCTCTGTGGGGTTTTTTTCCCTGTACTGACTCACTGCTTGAGCAGAAATATTATAGTTATACTGTACTGTATTTTTTCTTTTTTATTATATAGAGATAAATATATTCTTATCTTAAATAAGACTGAATGTTCAAAATACTTTGTAGAGATATATCAGTGTATATAAAATGAAGAATTTAACAGTTCCATGTGATTTTTTGGCCACTTCCTAGGTTTACCAGATACCTGTTTAGACATGGGCCGGACTTTAGGATCCTGTAGCCTCAGAGAGTGTTGGTAACAATAGTAAAGCCAATATTCAGTGACCATTTTCCATGGTCATATTAAATAATTTACAAGCTCTAGCTTGTTATTTACATCTTTCACACACAGAAACTGAATCACAGAAAAGTTAAATCATTTGCCAAAGGCCACACAATTACCACATGATAGAAGCAGCTCTCACACTCAGGATATCTGATTCTAGAATCTGTGCTTTTGGATGTTGTGTTCTCCTGTTCCCTTTCAAAGACCCTGTAGACTGGGTCAATAAACACCAATGAATACCTGATGTACTAAACAAGATCTGTTAGCAATTCAACTGAGGACATGCTTGTGTTAGGCCAGGTGGAGTCTTATGGCAGTCTGAAGATGGCCGAGACATAAAAATACTGAGTGAAGCTAACCCTTTGCCCGAGGTGCTTACTAACAAGACCAGGATTTCAAGTAATTGTTCTAATCGACAGTGGAAAAGTAACAAAATTTTAAATAACAAATTCACCCAGAAGCATTTTATACGTTTACCTGGAATAAAGCCAAACTTTTGATTAGTGACTTTTTATTGAGTCTACTCCTTCATTCTCCTATTGGATACCACACCCCTCCAAATGCAGACATACTTCTTCATTCTTTTGTGTTACTTATTTCCCAACATAGCACAAAATGCAGCATTTGGCACATTCTCAAACATTTATGAAAGGATTGATTATACATTTTTACTTTGTTTTCTTTAATTTCCTTTGCAGTCATATTAAGGAGAGCTTGTATGTTCACAGAAAGTTCCTGGCAATGAATGAATGAGTGAGTGATAAATGAATGAATGATTTTTCCAAAATCAGCTTTAAAACCCAATTATCATAAGCTTGGTGAACGAAGTTAAAACTTTATTACTCATATATAAGTGGAGATGGGAAAATCAACCACTTCTTAATCCATATAAAATAAAAATAGACAGTCTCTTCAGATCTCAGCTAACAATGAGTGTAGGGAAAACTGGCCTCACTGGAAGATGTGAGAAAATTACAAGCTAGGGTCAGGAGGGCAGCTGCCTGCACAATTTTATATTTCTCCAGACAGCGGGTATTAGATATATTTATGATCTTTCAGAACAGAGTAGTCTGTAATGCAATTTTAGCTCATCTAATTGAGAAAGAAAAATGAGAAATGTTTTCCAGACATGTCTGCTTAAGCCTTCCCTGGATCCATGGCATTTGTATCAATGCAGGAAGTCATGAAGGTAAATTGAATTTATAGACTTGTGAAGAATAAATCAATTTCCCATGGAAAAACCCTAGTACCAGAGCTTATATGTAAGCCTCCTCCTTGGTTATTTTTATTTGTACTTGCTTAGAGCGTGGTACAAAGACAAAGAATTGTGACAGGTCTAAATGAGTCATTTTGGACAATGAAACCATTTGAGAAATTTTGCTCTAATAATGGAACTTTCCTATTTCTACATTTGCCTTGATTACACAGTAAGGTATGGAATTCCAATAACACTTGTTTCTTTAAATTACTCTTAAGATAGTGAAACAGGAAGTAACAAAGGAGAGAATTTTTAGTTGTTTATCTTTGTAACATAAGTTCAAATTCCTTCTTATATTTTTCTCTTTAGAGTAAAAACTACATTTGAAAATATTAAGAGAATGTGATGTTTTAGAGAGACCCATATGGATCCAAGTGACTAAAACGAGCAATGCTCATATCTTAAATAAATTAGACATCTTTCCACGTTCTCTCTGGCAAGGTTGTAGCAGGAAACAGATGGTCATTCACATGAACAAATAGAAGAAAGTTCAAAGGCTGGACTCATCACAACAGTGTGGACACAGGGGAGCCTAAGAAGAGGATGGTGAAAGTGACCAGAACTAGCAAGAGCCTAGGTCCTAAAAGGCAAGAGAAAGGGCTAAGATGCAGCAGGCTGTTGCTGTAGGAGGGCCAGGTAGAAGGAGGGCTGTGGCCTGGCTGGACTCAAGATGCCCCAGGGAGGTGGGAAGATATGCCCTCTCCTCTCTGTCTGTCCCCTCTGCAGTGTCTCGATGGTACTTCTCATTGTCCAAACACAACCAGAATTTGACAAGTGAGAGGTAAATTTAACATGTCCAAGAGTGATCTCTGCAGACTGATCTCCAAGCAAAATAGCTTCTCCTTCTAAGTTCCATGGAAAGCTCTACAGCCCAATGCTTAAGACCATGTATTCTGGAAAACCTCACGGGTTGGATGCCCAGAGCTGGCGCTCCCCCAACACACTCACTCAGCGGAGAGGAAAACGCTAGAGTCCAAGTGTTTGCCACATTGTGCAGCCCCTAATCACAGCTGGAGAGATCTGTACATCCCTAACCATGCAGCTTAAAATGCCATAACTCAAGGTTTTCATAATAACATCCAACTTTGATAGACTTCTGTGTGTTGCTCTAGAATGGATGGGAAACAGGGCACCCACACTAGTCCTGCTGATGTTACCTCCCTGAACCTTCCCCAGTGAGTGCTTGATATGGGTGCTGTCTCATCATTCATTTGTTTGCAGTGAGTAGGAAGCCCAGGTGATGCAATGCAAAGAGGTCAGCCTCCACACACACAACAGGGAAAAGTGTGCAGATTTGACTTGGAGAGGTAGGTTGTGCCAGACACTCTACTGGGTTTTAGGATCTCTCTCTCTCTTTCTTGTGTGTTCTACCTGTAATTGATTTCACCTTTGTGGCAGCACTGACCAGGGCTGAAGGAGAAAGCTGTTGATGAATTGATTTCTGTCTATTTCTGTTAAGGAGTGCATACTTCGTACTTTCCATCAACTTTATGTGTGATGTCTGGCAAGGTTTCAGGGAATTTTAGGCATGTGCTTCCTCTTCTGCTGAACATAAGCCAGGAATAGCAATATTAGCAGTTGCATTAATAACTACCATGGATACCACTTACAAGTTTTCTATATGTGCAACACCATTTTTCAGATTCTCATTTAATTCTCTCAACAACCTTTATTTGGCATTTTAAGTATGAAAAAAAAATGGAAGCTTTAGAGAAGATAAGTAACTTGCCTCTATTCACACAGCTGGTGAGTGGCAGAGCAGCTTGCTTCAAACCTAGGTTCAAACTCAATCACTGAACTATACTCCAGCACACTAATTATAGGATTTTAAAATTGCACCAATCTTGAACCCAAAAGACCAGTCCTTAGTCCTGGAGACAAACAGGTGACCCCCTGGTGTCTTAGGTCATATGCCAAAGGAAAAAAAAAAAAGTACCAGAGGTCATGAGATGTTGCAGCTGAAGAAATTTTTTGAGATATAAATTCCAGTTATTTGTTTGGAACATCCATCTTCACTTTCTGACATCTACCAGGGAACGTAGGACCCTGACACCCAGGATCCCAAACTGAGCTATGAAGATACTTCTAGAATAGTCAAGAGGGGCGCCTGGGTGGCGCAGTCGGTTAAGCGTCCGACTTCAGCCAGGTCACGATCTCGCGGTCCGTGAGTTCGAGCCCTGCGTCAGGCTCTGGGCTGATGGCTCGGAGCCTGGAGCCTGTTTCCGATTCTGTGTCTCCCTCTCTCTCTGCCCCTCCCCCGTTCATGCTCTGTCTCTCTCTGTCCCAAAAATAAATTAAAAAAAAAAAAAAAAAGTTGAAAAAAAAATTAAAAAAAAAAAAAATTTAAAAAAAAAGAAAAGAAAAAAGAAAAAAAAAAAAAGAAAAAAAAAAATAGAATAGTCAAGAGACACATGGTCCCGCACCTCTGGTAAGACTACAGTCTGCAGAGACTCTTGTCTCTGAGAAAGGAAGTATGAAGCAGTACAGACTGTTTTTCTCAGTTTCTGCCAATAACCAAACTGTTTTACCTGCCAATTTCCCACCCAATTAATACAAAGTAAGACACTACTTCCCTTCCTGACTGGTGTTGTGATGATAATACAGGGAGCTCAAGGCTCCTGCATGCATGATACCCAATCTCTCTGCATCCCCATCTTCGTTTATAACATGGTGATAATAACACCTTTTCTGTTTCACTTCAGAATTATCATGAAGATGGAACAAGAGAATGGATATCAAGTCTAAAGCACACTAAGTTGTATGTCTCCCTCAAATAGTTCATATGTATTACAGCCTTGTTCTGTGCCCAGAAGGGTGTTGAGAGTCAACAGTAAGAATAGGAGCTCTTAAAGGTCTTTGAAGATCTTTGGTCTTTGAGGACTTTGAAGAAAGAGAAAGTGTTGCTGCATAAAATGGATGCTTAATATAAACCGACTTCCCACCCTAAATGAATTTAACCTGTTGCTCAGCCCCCAGCAGGCTCCTGTATGTGCCCCCCCGCCCCGCCACCATATGGAATGATTTCCGTAAAGCAGTTGTATATAAGATTAGAGATCACATCCCATGAGGTCAATATGCTCATTGCACTTTTATTTCTTTATTGTTAAATGTTTATTATTTATTTTGAGAGAGAAAGAGAGAGAAGGTGAGGGGCAGAGAGAGAGGGAAAGAGACAATCCCAAGCAGGCTCTGTGCTGTTAGTGGAGAGCCCATCTTGGGGCTCCATCTCATAAACCATGAGATCATAACCTGAGCTGAAATCAAGAGTGGGACACTTAACCAACTGATCCACACAGGCACCCCTCCTTTACACTTTTAAAGGGATATCAACACATTTCAAATTTGACTTTAATAGTGACTTATGATCAAACATTTGGATATCCACAATTAGAGGAATATATAGAAATATGAGGGCCACTGCAACAGGCTGTGTTTGGAAACTGTGAAATCCACTGAGCTTTAATACTGTGCTAGTTCTCAAGAGGGAAATTGCCCATCCGACTCAACTGATTAAATCTTGCTGTTTATTTAAAGATGGCATTAAAACCTTTGGGAAAGAAACAAATGATTAAAAATCACTTTAAGGTTCCAAGCCATTAACAGCAGATTGATGACTACAACTATTTCCACTAAATCTATTTTTAATCAATTATTCATTTTAAAATTCACTTAGCTCTGATTTTCGTTTTTAAAAAATGGACACCATTGATTGTGTTGCTTCTGCAGACTACAAATCCATATATGTTAGGGGAAATTCCTTATTGAGTAGTGTTCAAGATTGGATCTCAATTAACTAGAAACTAGAAGGACTGTTTGTTTTCATTATCTTCAAATAACCAAGTGACTTCCTTCAGCAAGTGGCACAAACCCCTTTAACCTTGAGTTTCATTATTTAATGAGTGAAGGAGAGACACCAGATGATTTCTCAGTTCCCTTCCAGGTCTGACGTTGTTGGGCTCTAGGATTCTTCCAAGACTGGTTATTTTTAGTCAACACAGAAAGCAGCAAAGATAACCAGAGTAGGATCTGTGGCATTGTGTTTTCCATGCACAGAGCTTTCCTTAAAGGTGCTGTAATTGAGCTGGGCTCTGTTCATATTTTTTGCAGTTCTGGCATATTCGGTGGCTCCTCTGCCTCTCTTCTCACCATTAGCTCAGTTGGGCCCTGAGAACCTGCAGCCAGTTCTCTCCAGCTGAGGTCTCTGAGGCACAACTGATGAGAGAAAGTCTGGATTTATCCATAGAACCACCTTTGTGTGTCTAGTGCATAGCACAGGGGCATGTCTGGGGTCAGTTGAGCAGCATGTGGTAAAGCACTCTATGCTCATGAGGGAACAGCATCCTTGGCAGAAAAGTTGCTACTAGGATCTTATTGACCAAAATTCTAGCACAATTTCCCTTGGATTTTTTTTTCAATTTTGATGAAAATAATAAACCATATTTCCCACTTATTTTTCCTCAGAAGATACTTGTCTTTCCTAATTATGTAATTGCTGCCTTAATACTCCTTGTGGACTGATGTATTATGGATGAAAAAATTGGGGTTTCCAAAAAGGAGGGCTGTGGAAAGGAAATGAAATCCGACTTCCCAAGATTGTGCTTAAGGCCCAGGAGACTGACTTATAGGACCAGGGTGGGATTTTGTTTTGTTGTGGGAGGCATGTAGAGTATGGGGAGGGACTGAATTATCCTGAAGCAACACAGGAACGTTTTGGAGGCTACAGTAAGAGGTGAAAGGGATAGGGAAAATGACATCAAGAGAGGGACACCCAGAGGAGAACAGAGTCATCTCTGTTCCTCAGTTCCTTGAGTTCCTGGTATGAGGCTTACAGTGTGACTCCTCTTCTACATGGCCCCATGGTATCTTTAGTAAAATATTCATTCAGTGAGATGTGATTGAGAGGGTCTATTTTTTAGACTTCTTGGAATGCATAGTCTTGCTTCAAAATGCACTAGGATAAAAATGGAGGCTACCTAACAGAGGCAGACATTTTTGTGGCCATGGTTTTCCCTAGAATGTAGTCCTTGAGAGGGAGGACTGTGTCATTCAGTCAGTTTTATTTGCTGAAAGACAATTGTAATGCAAACAAAGGGAGGGACCAATAATTCCAGGAACTTGTAATATGATTTGATATTAAATATGTAAGTTATAGAAAATAGGACCACCTGAATATTTTCATGGAAATACTGTCACTGTGGAAATAGACCATAACCATAGGACGGTAAAAGAAGATATTCATTGAACAAATATTCACGCACACTTACCTCGTAGTAAGCACTGTGCCAAGCACTGGGGACCTCGCTGAAGAATCACATGTGCATATGGTCTCCACATTCATGGAGTTTACATTTCAGCCAGAGAGACACACATTGAATAATATAATTGCTATTCTAATAGGTGCTAAAAAGAAGTGCAAAAGTAATAAAAAAAAGAATGTAACAGAGAGATCTGCCCTGGTCTGGGAAATCAGAGAAATTTCTCTGAGGAAATAAGATTTAGCTAAAATATGATGGTTGGGAAGAGAGAATCAATTTACTGGAAAGGAAAAGCAACAGAAAGAGCACAAATAAAGGCCCTGAGGTAGCAAGCATAATGACATGTTCATAGAATGGAACCAGGAGAACAGAGGAAAGAGGGGCAGGGTATTCAGGAACTTTAACCACTTAGTCTTAAAACTAGGGTTTTAGGTTAGTTTTAGCCTAAAAACAGGCTGAGGCAAACAGGCTGCCTTCAGTTTGCCTTAGATGTCCGGAGTTTCAGCACTCAGAGTACTACATCCCCGGAAATTGCTTTGTTTCAAGCAAATGGGAGCAAGTTTCCCAAGACTGTCCCAATTTTAAAGCCAAGAGACCCACATGTTGGGCCTCAGTCTTGGGCGCCCCAGGACATTTGGTCACCACACCTCAGGGTAATAGAAAACCATCAGTGGAAATGGCATGACCTGATTTGAGCTGCAGGCAATGGGCCTGGACTGGCTGTGGGGGCAATTCCCCATCTGTCATTTGTACAACTGAGTGACTACTGGGACCTATCACTGAGATAGGAATCAGGAAGAGGAAGTCAGTTTGGGAGGTAAACCATCAAGAGCTAGGAGTATTTATGTGAAGTTGAAGGACCAGTGTGTCTTCCCTACTGTGGTGTAGCTGGCTCTCTGGAAAAGCTTCTGGGTGGCCTGGATCTGTGAGTGAAAAGCTAGAGAGGAGATACTTACTGGAAGTTATCAAATAGTAGCTGAGACTTTTCGGAATGACTGAGATAAACTAAGGAAACTGTGGAGTAAGAAAGGAGTCTAGTAACTAAGGCCGGAGTAACTTCAATATTTGAAAATTTAGCAAATGCAGATAATTCAAGAAACAAGGCTGAGGAAGTACTGCCAGAGATGTAGGAAGTAAACGGGGAGACCAGTTGTCAGGGCACAAATGGCTTTCCGGAAAGAATAAAGGATCAGTGTTTAGTCTGAAGGAATCCTCAAAAAACCCCACTGAATTTTGCAAAGTAGAAGTCATTGTTAAAACTATGTGTACTTTCATAGTTGAAATTATTAACAAATACTTTATTTTTTTTAATATTTATTTATTTATTTATCTTGAGAGAGAGAGAAAGAGTACAATCAGGGGGAGGGGGAAAGGGAGAGAAAGAAATCCTAAGAAAGCTCCACAGTGTCCGTGCAGAGCCCAATGTGGGGAGGTCGATCCCTCAAACTGTGAGATCATGACGTAAGTCAAAATCAAGAGTTAGATGCTTAACTGACTGAGCTACCCAGGTGCCCCTTAACTTATACATTCAAGAATAAGTTAATAATGTCAACTCCTGGTGCATAAGTACTATTTGGACCCTAAAGAAATACTAGGTTGCACTAGGAAGGGACAAAAATACATAAACTCCTTTCAATAACCCAATACAGAATTCAGGGACTTCTTTGCAAGATTTATTTATATGATATCAAACTGCTTAGTTCCTTGGAATCATAAGCCAGGAATTTGGGCATGTTGGTGCTGTGTGGGTCACATCTCAAAGGTAACACCAAAATGTGGGGGGATATGGTTTCTATTCAATGTACTTTGATTGTACAAATCATATTAACTGCAAACACCAAAAAGAATACAGTGATTTTTCACAAATATACAGAAAAATGTTTCATCTTTAAAGAAGTATTACAGTAGGGATTTAAAACACTGTTTCAGCAAAGGGTCTGAAGTAAATATTTTAGGCTTTGAAAATGGGAAGGCAAAATCAAGGCTATCTGCTGGTATTATTATGTAACAAGAGAGAAAATAAATTTCCACAAACTTGATTTATTTGTTTGTTTGTTTGCATATATGTGAGTTAGTTTTTGTAAAACATGTCTACTAATAAAAGAATGATTTGGAATAAAAGGAAAGTTAACTGAGGTTCAAAGCCAACCTCCAGAAACACCACTGCCGCTTCCACCACAGAGTGAAGAAAACATGTTGAAATGAGGTCTTGCCTCCCAGGGGTTTCTGAACCCAAGGACTGCCAGATCTCCAAACATCAAGTCCAGCTTTGTTGGCCACCCTGTCTGACATGTTGGGTCCATGCCAACATCAATATTACACATTAATGAAAAAGTTGTTAAAATTCTTAATTCAATAAAGACAAAGAAAACCAAGCATGCAATAAAAATTTTGGAGTATTTATGAGTCAATCCCAACATCATTACACTGACAGGTGTTGTAAAAGACCCTGGGCCTCTGTTGTTGAACACATGAACAGCACACACTTCAAGCAATTGTACCAGATGTTAACAGACTGATTCTTGATTTTACATGTGTGAGATTCTGAAAGTCCTAGAGTATGATACTCCACTACACAGCATAGGAATTAGGCACAGAGACATGAAGTTCCATAATATCATGACGGGTCATGAGCCCAGAAAGCTGTAGCTAATACATTGGGGTTTGGCTGAGTTTTACCATCCTGATTAAGGTTATAATGTCCAAATTGCTTCCTGATACTTCAAAGGTCTTGAGCTACTGTAGGCTATAAGATGTACAATTATACATAAGTCAGATACGTGGAGCTTGGGTTGTATGCTGGCAAGTATGATCTTCTGGAAGGAAGGAGCCATTTTTTCCATGGATGTGACAATTACAATCAGTTGTTGAAAACAGCCAAGGTTCTGAGGTCAGAAGACTTATATGACCATATTGACAAATGCAACATGGAATTTGATACACCTTTCAATGGTATGTTGGGCAGATGCTCCTATAAGCAATAGGAATTCTTTGTTCACAGTGTAAACCAGCACCTTGTCAGCTCCGAGGCCTTGGATTTCCTGGAAATGCTTTGACAATCTGACTTCCCATCATGGCTCACCACAAAAGAGGCCATAGAGCACTCTTATTCCTACACTGTTGTGAAGGACCAAGCTCGAATGGGCTCATCTAGCACATGGGAAGGAGGGGTGGGTGGCAGTACCTCTGTCAGCAGTGCCAATATGATATCAGGGATTTCTTCAGTGCCAACCCCTTCACCCCTCAGACCCCTGTCAGGCTCACCAGTGATTATGGCTGCCAACATCCCCTTGGGATGTTTGTTCCTGCCACTTAGAAGTACTGACCTCTACTGTCTCCTGATCCCTAAACAGAGGCAGGGGAGTCCATTCTCTTCTTGGTGCAACTTGTGCCTGGTAGGGAGGAGTGAAATACTTCAGAAGCACCATGTCTGAACCATTGCTTGTGGATTTATAACAGTTCAAATCATTAAAAAAATTATAAAGGCTGATTTTCTTTTTTTTAACTCAAACTTTTCATAACTCAGGGATCCCCTAAAAATTACCTACACGTGGAATATTTCATACATAAATTTTTTTCTTCCCTTCTACATTCAGTTGCTCATCATTAAAGGACAACGATAAAACAGCCTCAACCCCCATGGCTGCATTTGAGTAAAGATCTCTTCCCATGTCTACTGTTGTATCTCTACCATCCCACACTTAGAGGAGTTAGGCATCTCTCCAGAGATTACAAAAATGTAGCTTCTTTAGAGGAGGTGGGAAGGAAGGAGGGGAGGGGGGACTCAAACTCTAAGAGCAGTGTAATGCTGCCAATATCACTGTGCTCCAAAGGTGCTTTGGTGAGGTTGTCCTGTTGAATCCACTAGAAATATGTCTTAATTTCACTGAGATGTTGAAAATCTACCCAAAGGGCAGACAGGACCTGAAAATGTCTGTTCAGTAGAAATCATGTCTTATTGACCTAACCCTAACTCCAACTCATTTATAATTTTAGTTTCAGTTTACTTAAAAAGTGTAATGCCTTCCCTCCCAGTCTCCTCACCTTAGTTCTGTCCCCTTTCATTTCCCAACATGCTCTTCAGCTGGTAAGAGGGGGAAGGCAAAATCTTTTTCAGTTTTTTCTGACTTGGCTATTTTGAATTGTTAGTTACTAGGCATAACTTCTTGCTTTTTACAAAAGAAATAAATTTACAAAAGAATCATTGTCTACATAGGTTTCAAGTTAGCAAGGCTTTAAGAACTGATGGGAGATGTGACCCCACTGAGTTTCCTTTTAAGCCTTCTACCTTATTTTCCTCCTATTCCGTCCTTCCCTCACAGCCACCCAGTGGGAAGGCCTGCCCATGGTCTGGTAAATGCATCTAACAGGTAGGAGCAGAGCCCCTACCTCCAATGAAATTGAAACGGTAGCCCTGTCACTGTGGGACAACTGTAAACTCTTCTCACAGCCCTGCCTCCCCTTTCTGTCCATATGTATAGAACACTTTGTCCTTCGTATATGAAAGTCAGCCATATGTGAAATTTCAGTGTTGGAATTCTTTTGTGTAAAGAATCTTATTTGGTGTAAAGACATGTTTGGTTGTATTATCAAGATGAGGGGTAAGATCCCTGTGTAAAGGTCTCACTGGGTAGATGTCTCACATTAGCTTCTGAGGGGCTTGAGTCCTATTTTGTAGAGGTCACCCATGGCCCCCATTTTTATACACCCTTGCTTTAACCCATGGTACCAGGCAGGGTTGAAAAGCCTTTAAAAAGCAACAAGCCAAAGCATCTCTAGGGATTAAGGAACCTTTGCCATCACATTTACTTTGTGTATCAGCAGTGCAGGGTTTGAGGATGGAGAAGTGGCCAGTTTTCCTGTTTGTGTGTGTGTGTGCCGTGGATTTTCCACTGGAATTCAACCACCTAAGGTTATCAGGTGCTTTCCCAAGTGAAGCTTAGTTTTCCAAGTATAATAGCAAAACCTTCAGCTCTGTATTTTCTGCCATTATTTCATTAACATAGCTGCCCATAGGAACTGGGAAAAATTCTTCCAACATACTTTAAGGCCTGGAGTCTTAGTTCCATTCCTCTACCTATATAGATAGATTCATAAGCCTTTCTCACCTGGTGTCATGGGTACACATAACCCTTCTTGACTCTAGCAATGTTATCAAGGTGGTAGCTTGAATGAACATAAAGGTAAACTTTAGAGGAAGCTAAAACCTCCTTTTAAAATGTTTCTCAACCACAGGGAAAATGTTCTGACTGTGTGGCATGGTGTTTTTCTTACCTTTGGCCACTTACAGTGGATATTTCCTGTTCTTAACCTGGCTATGCCCTAGAATGCTGCAGGAGTTGCCATGTTGAATTTGTGCAGAAGCTAAAAGCACGGGATTTTCCAGAGATGCAATTTGTGATTATATTTGCACTGGCTTGGGATATGAATGGACACTTAGGGCTAATAAATTCTATCTTTTGAGGTTGGGAAGGGAGTTGTAAATCAAGACTCCACATCCCACCCTTGTAGCTCAGAGACTCTAGGTGTGGCTGAGGCTGATGTGGAGTGTTAGAGAAGCTGCACCTGCTAACACACATCAGACCTTTCAAGAAACTGAAGGTGAATGCAGAAGACTCTGGCATGCCTTTTAAAATACATATGTAGATGTTCTTAAAATGTTACTTAAGAAGTCGGTGCAGAAGCATGGAAAAAAAAAAGACCCAATTAGGTGAGTGGGGGTGGGGCAAGGATTTACAGAGTAGCAACTTTTGTGTTCTTGCAAATTACCTCATCCTGTACCTTGCACTGGGACACTATTTCTCAGCTCTATCCTGTGTGTGCAGTGATTAGGTGACTGGAAATGGAATGCCAATATAAGACAACTAGGCTGGCAATTACTCTGAAATGTTTTTTAAATGTTTTTTAACTTTGTTTGAAGTGGTCTCTTTTTTCTTTAAGTATGAAATCAGGAGTTTCCCATCCCTTCCTGATGTATTGGTTGTAACTGTATTGCATTTGACACATCAAACCCTAACTGTGCTAGGAAGGAGTTGTGCCATGAAGAAAGAGCTTTAATCTTTTTAAATAAAAACTTTAAAACAAATGAAGAAAATAAAGTTAATATTCTTTATTATAGTATTCATTGTAAATGAACATCTGTAAAATTCATTTTTAGTTTGTGGTCCATACAAATACTGGATTTGGCCCATGGGCCATATTTGCCAACTGCTATGTTACACACACACAACACACAACACACAACACACACACACACACACACACACACACACACACTATTTGTATCGATATTTTGCTGAGGTAACTGAATAGTTTTTATCCAGGACCTCAAAATCTCCACTGACATGAAGATTTTTTTTAAAGACTGAATTCACAAAAATTGGATTCCCACATCCCATTATAGATAAAATACAACTGAGACAATTTTAGAAAATGACAAATATGATTATGGTGGAAATTATCTGGGTAAATGGTGCTCAATTTTTCAGTTTTCTCTTATTTTAAAAGACCATCACTTTTACTTCATACCTACATCCCTATAATAATACATTATTTGTCTTGTATCCTAAAAATTTCTATCACTTAATAGCATTTGTATCATTCTATTTTTTTAATCTCTTAATTATGATATTTTCTGTCTTTTACTTAAAAACATCTAAGAGAAAATAACAGAATAGAAATACTTGTTAATTCTGGCTTTAGTATAAATAGCATTTGCCTTTGTTTTCCATAATGAAATTTATTTGCTACTTACTTATAGAAACACTCAACCTTCCTGTTCTGAAATAAGGTCTCAGAAAGAACTAATTCCAATATTCATTTTAAGTTTGTGACTAAGACATGTGACCATGACTTAATTGTATTAAATAAGTGATGGAAAATTTGGCAAATCTGAATGGAAGGCATTTGAATTTGAATTGAAGGTATCTGAACTTGAATGGAAGATATTTATTTCCTCTTGTCCTTGTTCCTTCTTTGAGGCCTTTTCACTCAGAAGTGGATAGGAATACATCCTCCCCACCAAAAGAATCACCATTGTCTCAGTGAATTATGAGTTTTACTTTGTGTCATTATCAGGGCCAAAGTGAAACCACACATTTTAGATGGACAGCTGGAATACTATGATAAAGATGCCTGTGTTAGTGAAATATTTTAGACTTTTAATAACATTGAGGTTTCCCACAAAGAAACCCAAGAGGAAGGTTTTGTACAGGTAGGTTATTTAGGAAAGTAATTCACAAAAGCAGAAATAAGGATGGGGGATGGAACTATGGACAGCGGGTAAAGCTAATACAATGATTAACGGAGTTGGCTCCTGTTACCATTGTTCCATCTTGCAGGAGTTTCTGAAATATATCTGCCTCCCCCGAGGTAAGAAAGGGGGAAAATTGTCCACTGGGGCCTGATCCATAGTCAATGAGTCAGTGGTGACTCCATAGTCCCACATGCTTAAAAGCCTATAGTTACCCATGGCCACGGCACTAGAGAAGATCCAGAGCAAGGAAAAAATGGGTTTGAAGTTGTGTGAAGCTGGGGAAGCCTCAAGAGGCTAATTGTGGCTCTTTCTCATAGGACAAAACAAACCTAAAATTTGTTCAAATGCAGCTTCTGAGCTTGGGTACAAATATTCCTGAGGCATAGCCACTTGTCCTAGAATGTCCCCTGAGGCTTCCTTTATATTAAATAGTTTCTCATACCAGGCTGGAGAAATTCCTGCAGTGCCAAAACGTCAGTCAAAGGTTTAAGGTTTGCAAAATACTCTCTTTACCCTCCCCACCTTTCAGAAATTGTAGGGAGGGGGGCTAGGGCAGAGGTTACATTCTTTATCTGCAACTGATGCTAGAAAAAAATCTAAACACTACATTCAGACATGACCATAATTGGCATCACTTTTGAAGTATGAAATCCAACTTATGAATAAACAGACTAAAACTTGTCCAACATAAGTCATCCCATAATCACTTAATGAGACTGTTTTGTCTGTTGTCAAATGGAGCTGAATTTAACTTTCATACAGTCATTTCCCCACAGACCTGGAGGAGTCTGAACAGGTAACACTTGCTTTGCAAATGCAGAAAGGGAGGATCACAGAGATAAAGTGACATGTCAAACATGACCCAAAAAATTCAGGCTCAGGTGTTCAGACTTCTAGACTAATGTTTCTCCTCTATCATTCCAATAGAATTATTTTGTCTTCCTGATGTTCACTTCATGTAGCAAAATTTTCTATTTCCATCTGAAGCACTGCCTCCTCCACTGCTCTGTAGGACAGCATTCAGTGTAAGGCTCATTTGGTTTGTAGTTTTCATCCAAACAAGACAACATCTTCGTTCCACCAGATGGAATTTTCCTGAGTCCTGGAGTTCAGGGCCACCCCAAGAAGCATGTCCCTTTTTTCCCACAAAACATTTCTAGGGCCTTTTACAGAAACTTCTACATTTTGTGTCTCTCCTTAAAGGCCCCTTAGAAAGAGCACTTGTGCTTAACTGATTTAACATTAGATTCATTAATTTATTATATTAATGTATAATTACATTAATTTCCTATATTAAATTATTGTTTATAATCCATCAATTCATTAAACATTAATATTCACTTTTCAGGTGTAAATTAAGGCACCTCACTACTGGATCAGGGAAGGATAACGTAGTTAATAACTATCTTATTGTTACTATGGCACACAGGGGCACTATTGACTCAAAACCAGAAATGTACTAACAAGACTGCCAAACCAGAAGCTAGGAAACCTAGACTCTAGTCCTCTGCCATCAGGGCATCTGCTAAGGAGACAATCACCATTCTCCAGCCTCAAGTCATTTCCTATGTTTATGGGCTCTGATATCAGCAAGAGTCAACAGACAAGCTGCAGAGAGAAGGCTGTGGGGCTTCAGCCTTTGCCAGCCTAGATAAGGTGATCCTTGGCAGGATGATCTGTTGGTTGAATCCATGCCCTTAAAGAAACTGGATGTTTGGGGAGGTTTCTTCTATATTTGAAAATCCAAAAGGAGAGGTAGAAATGGATGATGAACTTGTGCAGAGACACCTGACTGGTGGTCTTCCTGTATTTGGTTGAACCTACTCACCAAAGTGACTCAGACAGAACACAGAGACAGGGGTGGGAGGGTATGTAAACCAATGGAGAAAACTCTGGGGTTTTCTCCTCTTATCCCTATTACTTTTCCCTTCTAGTTATGTTGAGTTTTATCTCCTCTTCTCCTAGATTTTTAAGATAGTTTATCTTAAATTTTTTTCTGTTTTAATCATTTAAAAACATAAATTTCAAATGTAATGTTGATATGGTTGAGTTTTAGTTCTCTTTGAATTCAAAATATGTTCTTAATTGCTCTTGTGGTTTCTTCTTTGGACCATAGGTTACTTAGAAGTGTGTTACTTATTATTGAGTATTTGGTGATTTCCCAGGTTATCTTCCTGTTATTGTGTTTATTTTAATTTTGCTATGAGCAGAAAACAAATTCTGTATGATTTCAACCCTTTTAAATTTGCCGAGTTGGGTTTTATGTCCTAGCATATGACGTCTCCTTCTAAAACAGAAAAGAATATACTGTTGGATAGTTTTCAGTTAGGTCAAGGTGGTAGGCAGTGTGGTTCAGATTCTCATATTCTTTACTAAATTTATTGTCTACTTGTTTCATTCATTACAGAGAACAGGGTGTAAAAAACCTCATTTTTAAATTTGTCTGTTTCTCCTTGTAGACCCATCTATGCTTTCTTCCTGCCTGTTTGCGTATGTTACTATAGGTGCTTACACATTTAGGAATTTTTTCTTGTTTTTACTAATGGCCCTTTTATAATTATGAAATGTCTCTCTCTGGGAATTTATCTTGTTGTGAATGCTAATTTGTCTTAAAGCAATAAATCAGTCCAAAACTTTTATGGTTGGTTTTTGCATGGTATTTTTTCCATCATTTTACTCCTGACAATCTGTGTCTTTTTACTTAAACTATATATTTTCTGATATATAGTTTCTGCTTGGGTGACTCAGTCAGTTAAGCTTCCAACTCTTTATTTCAGCTAAGGTCATGGTGTCACAGTTCATGGGTTCAGGCCCCAAGTCCAGCTCTGCACTGACAGTGCGGAGCCTGCTTGGGATTCTCTCTCTCTCCCTCTGTCTCTGCATCCCCCTTGTTCATATTCTCTCTCCCTCTCTCAAAATAAATAAAGTTAAAAAAATAAAAATAAAAAATAAATTACATACATATTTTCAAATAGCGTTGAATTGCTTTTATCCAGTCTGATAATCACTGATTTCAAAATGGTGTATATAGGGGTGCCTGGGTGGCTCAGTCAGTTAAGCATCTGACTTTGGCTCAGGTCTTGATCTCATGGAGTTGTGCATCTGGCTCTGTGCTGACAGCTCAGAGCCTGGGGCCTGCTTCAGATTCTGTGTCTCTCTCTCTATCTGCCCCTCTCCCACTCATACTCTCTGTCTCTCAAAAATAAATAAAATGTTGAAAAAAATTAAAATGCTGTATGTTGTCCATTTGTATTCAATGTAATTTTTATATGTCTTGTTTTAAGTCTACCATTTTTCTATTCTGTTTTATATTTATTTATTCTTTTCTCTTTCCCCCGCTTTCTTTGAACCAATTTTTAATATTTAATTTTATGACCTCTATTGGCTTTTAAGCTATACTTCTTTGTTTTAAATTTTTAAATTGTTGTAGACATTATAACATGCATATTTAACTTATTACACTTTGCCTTTAATTAATATTATTGCTATAACTTAAAAACTTTATAGCAGTTCACTTTCTTTTATCTCTCATATACATATTTTATCTCTGCCTATATTATAAGCTCCAGAATAGCATTTAATGTTTGCTTTAAATAATCAGTGTTCCTTTAAAGACAGTCAGAAATAAGAAAAAGGACTATTCTGTATTTGCTGCATATTTGTCATTTGTAGTGCTCTTTGCTGGCTTCCATAGATCTGAGTTTCAATTTGCTATAATTTCCCTTGCCTTTAGTGAACTTTGTGGATTTCTTGTAGTGGAAGTCTCCCAAAGACAAATGATCCAACAACCTTGGTTTACCTAAAATATGCTTATTTTGCCTTCGTTTTTGTAAGTCATTTTTGTAATACAGAGAATTCTAGGTTAGTAATGCCATTTTTAAAGGAGTCATTCTACTTTATTCCTGATTGTTCTGTTTCTGATGAAATTTTAGCAGCTACTTTTATCATTGTTCCCCATATCCAATATCAATGTGGTTTATTTCTCTGACTGCTTTTAAGATTTCCTTTTTTGTCTGTGGTTTTTATCAGTCTGAAACGACATGGTTTGTTTTGTGTTTTCCTGATTTTTAAAGCCACAGGTTTATCTTTTTCATTAAATCTGGAATTTTTTCAGTCATTATTTCTGTGATTTTTTTGACCCCAATTTCACTCTCCTCTCCTTCTGGCACCCTGACCACAAATATGATAGACCATGGGCCATTGACTTTTCCAGTCATTTTTTTAAAATTTATTTACTTATTTTGAGAGAGTGAGAGAAAGAGTGGGGGAGGGGCAGAAAGAGAGGGAAAGACAGAATCCCCAGGCAGGCTCTGCACTAAGAGTGCAGAGCCTGACACAGGGCTCAAACTCATGAACCCTGAGATAATGACCTGAGCTGAGATCAAGAGTCAGACACTTAACCCATTGAGCCACCCAGGAGTGCCCCTCTTTGCTTCCGTTTTTATTATCCTATCTCAAATCCCACTAATCCATCTCCTGTACTATCTAATCTATTGTTAGCCTGTCAGAAAAAAATTTTCAATGCAGATATTGTATTTTGCTGATGCAGAATTTCCATTTGTTCTTTTTCTAAATGTGAATTTCTATGCTGAGTCCCCATGTGTCATTCTTTTTATCCCCCTTTCCCTTAAATTGTGAATATATTGATAATAACTGTTTAGAAGCCCTTACCTTATAATTCCAACATCTCTTAGTATAGTCATTTTCTATGGCTTTCTGAAAATTGTAGATATTCTGTTACAGAGAGTTTGAATTATCTTAGCTTCTTATGGAAAATATTGAGCTTTGTTTTAGTCATTCACTGGCTGATCAGCTTCATTCTATTCATGCTTGTGTCCTTTACTCTATGGATAGTGTAGCCCTGTGCTCTGGCCTTACTGTGCTCTCACCTGGATGCTTGCCATGTTCATTCTGGTGGGGCCACTCTCTCATGTCTGCCAGCATTATGTGACCCTACCAACCCCAGTAGCTCTTCCCTGCTGAACTTTAGGGAATCTCATCCCATGTATATAGCACTTAGTATTTGGGCAAAGACTCAAGGCCACTCCTATACCCTCTGGACACCTTCTTCTTTATACCATGTTCCTCATAGTCCAGCCACTTCATTGGCCCTGAACTTTATTCTGTGTTTCCTCCACCCAGTATTGCCACTAGACTCTGGGTTTGAATTCCCTATGGAATGGCTTAGGAAGTACCCCTAGTAAGAAAGCCAGAGACAGGGGAAATTTGTCTCATGAGATTCTCTTCTCCCAAGGACCCCAGCTCTGCCTTTCCTCCCATGACTAAACGAGGTTGTTTTATTTTGTAGTTGGAAGACAAGTCTGATATGTATTACTGCCTCAGGGTTCAAACCAGAAGCTCCTGCATTATTTTTTTTAATGTTTATTTATTTATTTTGAGAAAGAGAGATAGAGAATGAGTGGAGGAGGGGGCAGAGAAAGAGGGAGAATCCCAAGTAGGCTCCACAGTCAGGGAAGAGCCCCACCCGGGGCTGAATCTCATGACCCAGAGATCACAACTTCAGCCAAAATCAGGAGTCCCATGCTGAACCAACTGAACCGCCCAGGCACCCTGCAGCTGCATTTTTAGTATAATGAAATAAACTTCTTTTTTTAATTAATGTATTTATTTTTGAGAGAGAGAGAGCACATGAGTGAGGGGCAGAGAGAAAGGGAGAGAGAGAGAATCCCAAAGTGGGGCTTGAGCTCACCCAATATGGGGCTTGAACTCATGAACTGTGAGACCATGACTTGAGCCCAAGTCGGACACTTAACCAACTGAGCCACCCCGGTGCCCTGAAAATGTAGTTCTTATAAATAAACATTGAATGAATTGAGAAATATTATGATAACAACATGTTATAATGGAATAAGTCCTCTTAAGGGTTTTAGAAGTTTGGGATTAAGTTCCCAGATATAAGACTTCAATTAATTACTTAATCAGTCTAAACCTCAACTTTCTTATTTGTAAATTAAGGAGGGAGTATTAGATTATTTGCAAAGTGCTTCTTAATTATATATTTGTATTCCATGGCACAAAGATAAAATTCATGATTTTTTCAGTTTCAAAGAAACCCAAAAATCATCCCCTTTATATTAACTCTGATAATAGTTCATAAATGCTTTGATTAGAGAATTAAAATGAGGAGAGAAAGACTGAACATTTAATGTACTATCAAATTGTCTTTTATATGCTGTGTCTAATGTTTAGCACATTATAGACATTTAAATTTTCCATAAGAATAAATGTAACATATCAAATAACTCAGTGAGTGGTACCATCAAGAAATCATTCTTCCCAAGTGGAGCAAAGTGTTGTATATTAATTCTAAGAATGTGTTGAATAATGGCTGCCAATTTACTCATTTAGACTTCCTCCTTTAGTATAGGCTGTTTCGGTTTAGTAACCAGGCTTAAATAAAATTGGAATAGTCGGTGTGATTTGAGGATTGAAGATTCACATCATTTACTTCCATTTATAGATATTTCCATAAATACCTATAGAAAACTTATATACCAAGAACTGCACTAGCTTCTGGAGACAAAATAATAGTCAAAATAAACTTGGTTCCTTCTATCAGAGTTTAGAGTCTATTGGAGAAGATAGGCATTAATAAGAATAAGAAATAAATGTTAATGTTTCAACTGTGAAATGCTCTATTAAAGAGAAGAATGTGGTTCAATAAAGAGGCTATAATGTGGATGTTAGCTTGGGGGAGAAACAGCATGCCAGGAAGAAGCAACAGCCTGTATAAAGTCCTTTAGTGAGAGGCGGCTGGGCAAATCTGAGGGCATAAATGAGAGTGGTTTGGCAGAAGTAATGAGCATAAGGAGAGTTAGCTACAAAATAAGGCTAGAGGAATGGTTAGGAGCCAGGTTATTTGTTTTGGTAGGACATGTTAAAATCTTTGCCTTTTTCCAAAAATAATGGGACACATGGAACATTCTTGAGGTTAGACCATATATTAGGTGACAGAATAAGCCTAGACAAATGTAAAAATACTGAAATCATGCAAAGAATCTTCTCCAGCAACAATGAAATGCAAATAGAAATCAATCCAGGAACTCCAAAAAATTTACAAATGTGTGGAAATTAACAATGTTCTCTTAAACCACCAATGAATCAAAGAAGAAATCACAAAGAGAAATCATAAAATACTTTCAGATGAATGAAAATGAACACACAATGTGACAAAATTTATGGGATGCAGCAAAAGCAGGGTTCACAGGGAAATTTAGAGCTATAAACACCTACAGTAAAAAAGAAGAAAGGCCTCAAACTGATTATCTAATTTTACACCTTAAGGAACTATAAAAATAACAAATTAAAACCAAAGCCAGCAAAAGGAAGGAAATAATAAAAGTTAGATCAGAGATAAATGAAATAGACAATCAAAAATAATAGAAACAAAAGTTTGTTTGTTTGTTTTTAAGATCACTAAAAATGAAGAGCACTTAGCTATACTGACTAGGAAAAAAACAGAGAAGACTAAACTTACTGACATCAGAGGTGAAAGTGGAAACATTACTACCAAACTTGTGTAAATAGAAATATAAAGAATTATAAGAGAACATTATAAGTGGCTGTTTACCAACACAGATGAATTGGACAAATTCCCAGAAAAACACAAACTACATAAACAAACTAAAGAAAAAACAATCCATATGACCTATAACCAGTAAAGGGATTGAATGGGTAATCAAAAAACTCCCAAAAAAGAAAACCCCAGGAATAAATGGCTATCCTGAAGAATTCTACCAATTCTTCCAATCACCAGGGAAGGAAGAATTACCACCAGGTCTTCTCAAACTCCTCTAAAACATAGAGGAAGAGAGCACTCTTCCTAACTAATTCTATGAGGACAGCATTATCTTAATATGTAAGTCAGACAAAGATATCCTAAGAAAAGAAAACTACAGATAACCCTTATAAATATAGATATAAAAATACTCACCAAATACTAGCAAAGCAAATTCAGCAGTATATTAAAAATATTAATAGCACAATTATCGTAGCCCAGGCCACAATAACAAAATACAATCAATTGGGTAGCTTCTCACAGTTTTGGAGGTTGGAAGTATGAGATTGGGGTGCCCTCAGGATCAGTTCCTTGGTGGGGACCAAGTTTGTGCCTGGTTTGTACATGGGGACCTGGTTTGTACATGGGCATCTTTCATTGTACCCTCACACAGTGGAAAACAGACTGAGACAGAAAGCCGGCTCCCTGGTGTCTTTTATAAGGATGCTAATCCCATTCATGAGGGCTCCACCTTCATGTTATAACTACCTCCTAAAGGTCTTGGCTTCAAATACCAGAGATTAGGGTCTCAACATGTGAACTTGGGGATGAGGAGGAACACAAACATTCAAGCCTTTGCAATGACTAAATAGGACTTATCCCATGAGTGCAAGGGTGGTTCACCACATGAAAATTAAACCATGTGATATATCACATTAAGAGAATCAATTTTTTAAATAGAATAATCACCCAATTGAGGCAGAAAAAGAATTTTATTAAATCCAACAATCTTTATGATAAATACATTTAAACTAGTAATAGAAAGAAATTTCCTCAATCTGGAAAGGACATTAATGAAAAATCCACAACTAACTTCATGCCCAGTGGTGAAAATCTGAAAGCCTTCCCTCTAAAATCAGGAACAAGACAAGAATGCTTGCTTTTTCCAGGGTTATTAGGCAAGAAAAAAACTAAAAACATCCAAATCGGAAAGGAAAAAGCAAAAGCATCCTTATTTGCAGATGTCATGAGCTTATATCTGGAATATAAATGCATAAAGAGACTATAAGAGCTAATAAATAAATTAAGCCAAATTATAGCATGCAAAAGTCAGTTTCATTTCTAAACACCAGTAATGAACAATCTGAAAAGGAAATTAAGAAAACAATTGTGTTTATAACAGCATCCAAAAGAATAAAACATCTAGGAATAAGTGTAGCCTAGGAAGTGGATGATTTGCCCACTCAAAAGCACTGCTGAAATAAATTAAAGAAAACTTAAATAATGTAAATGCATCTGGTGTGTGTTTGGGACACAATCTTGTTAAGATCACAATACTACCCTAAGGAATTTAGAGATTCAATTAAATTTCCAATGGACTTTTTGTAGAAAAGAATAGTTACTCTTCAAATTCCTACCAAATTACAAAGGGCTCTGAGGAGCCAAAATAATTTTGAAAAAGAACCAAGATGGAGGACTCACACTTATGATTTGAAAACTTACCACAAAGCAACAAACAGTGATCAAGCATTGCATAACTGGTGTAAGGATAGGCCTGTAATCCAATGGAATAAATTTCATTCATTCATTCATTCAACCCAGAAATAAACTCAAATGATTTTAGAAGAGAGTGCTGACATCATTCAATGAGGAAAGAATAGTCTTTTCAACAAATAGTGCTGAGAAACAGGCTCCTCACCTGCATAAGAATGAATTTATACTCAACCTCACACCATCTATAAAAATTAACTAAAAATGGATCAATGGCCCAAATGCATGAGCTAAAACTATTAAACTCTTAGAAGAAAGCACACTGTAAATCTTAATGATGCTGGATTGGTCATAGATTCTTCATATGACACGAAAAAGCAAGAGCAGCAATAGAAAATATAGATACACTGTACTTTAATAAAATGTACAACTTTCATGCATCAAAAGACATTATCAAGAAAGTGAAAGACACCCCACAGAATGAGAGGGAATATTTTTAAATAGTATGCATGATAAGGGTCTAAATACAGAACATATAAAGAATTCTTAGAACACAACAAAATACAAACCACTCAATTTAAAAATGGGCAAAGTACTTGAATTGACATTTCTTTAAATAAAATATGTAAATGACTATGAAACACTCAACATCATCAGTAATTAAGAAAATAAAAACCACAGTGAGATACACTTTACACCACTGAGATGATTATAATTTAAAAAGAAGGGGATAACAAATGTTGGTGAGGGAATGGAGAAATTGGAGCCCTCTTACACTGCTGGTGGAAATGTAACATGTCTCAGCTATTGTGAAACACATCTTGGTAGTTCCTCAAAAACTTAAACATAGAATTGCAATATGATCCAGCAATTTCACTCAACAGATGGATGAATAAATAAAATGTGGTATATACAGACAATGGAATATTATTCACCCATGAAAAATAACAAACTACTGATATATGCTATCATATGAATGAACCTTTAAAACATTATAGTAAGTGAAAGACTACATATTACATGATCCCATTTATGTGAAAATCAAAATCTGGAAATCCACAGAGATAGTAAGCAAATTGATAGTTGCCAGATACCAGGGGTCAGGGAAAATGGGAATCAACTGCTTAATACATTTGGAGTTTTCTTTTAAGGTGATGAAAATGTTTTAGAACTTGATATTAAATGCTGACTACATAACATTATCAATGTGTTAAATGCCAATGAATTACACATTTTAAAGTGGTTACTTTTACTTTATGAGAATTTCACCTTCATAAGAAATTTACATGACTGAAATTATAACAACTCAAAGCAAGAATACATTTTATGAAACAATTATGCATTTACATTATTGGGAAAAAATTATACCCAAGATTAACATAAATCACACTTAACCTTTTTCATATTCTTCAATTTTATAGCAAATAAGCTCTTCACTATTTAGTTGCAACTTATTTTTCTACTTTCATCAATATCCTAACCCTACCTTCCATAAAACATAATAAAGTTACATACATATTGCCAACAATTCTTCAATATATCGTGTTCATTCATCATTCTGTACGTTTGCACATGCTACTTAAAATATTGTTTAAAATGACAAAAAAAATGCAAAAGACCCTATGATCTGACACTATGAAGTATATAGCCATCAAACATTGTGATTTTCATTTTATAAGCTATTGACACAGAAAATATTCATAACGAAATGCTAAGTGTAAACATATAGGTTGACTTTCCGGAGGAATATATTAACTACTGCCTAATTTGGAAATGTGTGCATGTGTTAGTGTACAGAAAAATATAGAAAAACATTTAAAAATATATACACTACAGTTTTAGCAACGGACACTTTTGTAATAGAATTTTTGTTTCTTCTTAAATTTTTTGTGCATGTTTTGTTAATATCTTGTCTTAATTTTATAATCCAAAAAATAATTCATTTTATTTTTTAATGGAAATATATTAAGTGACTTTAAAGGTTATTTTACACAAAAATGAGGCGATAAGATTTTCACACGGAAAAATTTACTCTAACAAATATGTATGTGCAAAAAAGATGCATGTATACACGTTAAAAAATTTCAACAACTGTCCGGGCTATTGGTTATTTGGATTAGGGGTGTGGTGTTGGTGGCCATGAAAAGGTGATGACTTTCAGAAATAGTAGAAGAAATTGATAGAAATTGGTGATGCTTAGTTACTCTCTGCTCTCAAAATGCTATGCATTTGGCATAAGCATATCCAATTTTTTTTTTTGCCATTCAAATATGGAAAATAACCAGTGGTGGGCAGCATTTTAAATCAGTAACATTATAATGTGACAAACGTATCCTCCAGTATTGCCTCAGCAGTGAGCTCTTCCTAGGATTCTAGAAGCAATAGTGACACCTGAAACCGAAATAGAAAGAAGAGGCTGGTGCATGAAAAAACAAATTGGAGCCACCAGACAATGGATTATAACTTTCCACATATAATTCATTATTCTTAAATATTTTGGTTTTTCACTTTATTTTTTTACTCTAGAAAATGTGTTGAAAGTGAATTGCCTGGTGCAAGTTAGCAATGTGTTGGCTTCTGCATTTCAAGGGAGAAATTTAAAACTGCATGTCCCAGAATTCCCTTGCCCTTGGAAAGCAGAAGATAAGGGAAACTCATTATTCTCCAAAGAGAAGACACCACAAATCATCAGTTAGTAGCTTCTCTTGGCTTCCAAGGCTTCTCCTGAGAGTCACTCACCACGGTGCCACAGAAGCTGGGGTAATGGTCTGTGTTCTTCCCATGACTCCCTTTAAAAAAGAGATATTTACTCCCCCTGCCATTTCAGTGATTGTATAAACCTTTAATTCTCTCTGCTAGCCACTGAGTGAACTGAGTTTCACTGTTTATTTCCTACTTGAAATTATAATCATTCATGAGAGTTTTTTATTCTTATTTAAAAGTCTTTTTAAGCATTTTAAAAAACAAATCTGTGCCACTATTTTCTATAATAATCCTCAAATATCAGAATGGTATTCATAAATAAAACATGTATACTAAACCCAAACAGTATTATGTGAAATCACCAATGGTTGCTAAGAAAATTATTTGTAATAACATGATGAACTACATTAAACGAACAGTAATAACTGGTAACACAGTTGTTTGTTAAATAACTTATTTGGCAAACATCTACTGAATGCTTGCTTATTGTCCATCTATATGCAAGACTATGTGTAAGATAGAATGTATGATAAATTGAATAAGAAATGGTCCTTATTCCAAAAGAACTCATCATCTGGGGACAGTACTGAAGGAAAATATCATGAAATACATTATATGGCAATAGTAATAATAGTAAAAACAACTAGCACTTACCAATAACAATACCAATAGAAATAATAGCAAAAACAACTGGCACTTACCAAATTTATATGTCAAGAGCTAGAATAAGCAGTCTATATACATTATCTCATTTAAGTGCCACAACAATCCAATGAACTAAGCATTATTACCTCCATTTCACAGGGGAGGAGATACTTTGAAAAGTTGTATAACTGGCTCCATATCAAACAGCTAGTAAATGATAACACAGGGATTCAAATCCAGACCTGTATAACTCCAGAGCACAACTACTACACTTTTCTGCCAACCATATGAATGATTTCCAAAGGAAACACAGACAGGGGAAAGTCATTCCTTTACAGAGAAAGTGACTTTTAAGTCCAGGCTAGAAATTTTCCACATGCTTAAGAATGTGTAGGAATTTAAGACAAATGAATGAAATACACTCATATGTGACTAGAAAAGAGAATGTAAGAGGCTATTGACAGCTGATGAGTCTTCAAAGGAAGTAAAAGTACTTTCTGAATTTAAATTAAGGACCTTAAATGTCAAAGAGCCAAGAATAACATGCTTTCTATCTAGACAGAATCTCATTATTTTTTAATGAATAAAAGCAATTTTGATGTGTACATAAAGTTATCAAATGACCACAAGGGGATATATCATCAGATGACTTTCATTCTTTAGTTAGATATTGGAAATTTTAAGGTTTGAATTTACTGTCGCATACATGCATGCTGTCAGCTGGTTGTATATTGTTGACCAACAGTTCTTTTGAGTTTAATAGCATGCAAAAGAAACAAAATATATATCCCCTGTGATTTGAAAGTCATTGCAAAGCTCTGTATGCCAAATGGGCATTATACTAGCCTGTCACCGAGAAAGAAATTCTTATATTCAGAATCACCCTTTGAGTTTAAGACAAACTTCTCTTCAGTGAAATGTCAGAGAGAGAAAGACAAGCATAGTATAATCTCACTTATATGTGGAATCTTTAAAAAAAAAAGCCAAACTCATAGAAATAGTTGTTTCCAGGGGCAAGAGAGTGAGGAAAAAGGGGAGTCTTTAAACACTGTCTGTAGAGTCATGACTTTGTCCTCTGATAGATTAGGTGGGTATTAGCTTGAAAATTGGAATACAGGAATGGATGGAGCAGGACACAAACGATGTACGTTTTCAGTAGAACTGGGAATGGACAAGGTCCTAATGACAGGGCAGATGGTGACAAAGAGGGGTTTGTAGGATTTTGGCTGGGGGGATGGTTTAGAGGGACAGGGAAAGAGAGGAAAATGAGAGGAATAGTATTTAATATCAATATTGATTTTATATGGAACTCATAGGCTGTAGCACTAAGGAAGAGAATAATAGTTTCAACAAAGGTACTACTAGGAAAATTTGAATCAAGAATAAAAATACAAGCTTTCTCAAATAGCAAAAAAAATAACAACATGGTAATTACAATCGATAGACCTTATTTAGATCTTGATTAAGATGAACTTCAAATATTTACAAGACATTCAGAGAACTTTGAGTAGCAAATAATGGATATTTAATAATAATAAGGAATTATTATCTGTCTTTTGTGGGTAACAATATTATAGCTATTTTTAGGAGTCGTTTAAAGAAACAAACTGGAATTTTTATAAATAAAATAATATGATGTCTGGGATTTGCTCAAAACAAGCTGGTGTGAGCAAGGAAGTAAATGCGGTTATAAATTAAACAAGACAGCCATGAATAATAATTGTTGCGGTTGGGAGATGTATATATGTGGTTCAGTATAGCATTCTTTCTACTTTTGTATACATTGGATGTTTCTCACTAAATATTTAAAAGTAATAAGTTGATGTTGAGAGGAAAGAGTAAAATTCAGAAGCTAGAGGAAAGAGTACTCCAAGGAAGATCTGAATGGTAAAACCAAAAAGAGAAGAACTAATGGGAGTGTGGAAAGGGGGCAGTTGGGAAGGAAAACATATCAAAGGAGGGGTGCTAAGTATGTTAAGCAATCTATGATATTGACACTTCCCCAATTTCACCTATAAAGTCTTCAAAATTTTTTAAATTAAATTCCTTGTGTCTCATTAACATTTTGAACTGACTGCATCTTTTCTAGACAATGCAAATAGTTTTGAATCCCTGCAGTGAGGAAGTTGACAGGCAGCAGTGGGAGGAGGGAACAGAGGCTCCAGACAGGGGCAAAAACACAAAACCAGCTGGTCCAATAGAAGCCACCTCTGAGAGGAGAGCTCAAGAAAGAGCAATTTGGGTAGGTTTAGAAGCCCAACCCTGTGGAAGAGTGTGCCTGTCTCAGTGATCCTTCTGCAAATAACAGCTGCGACCTCTAGACAAATTACAGAAAGGCAATTGCCTGAGGAATCTGGAATCTGATTTTTTTAAGGCAAATTTTGGAAAGGAGTCTAAATGTGGAGCAAGCAATTGCCATGGCACCAGTACCCCGATTTTTACATCTTTGCCCCAAGGGCAACGCAGTCATCATGGTGACCACATAATGGTGCCTAAAATTCTAATACAGAACCGAGTATATTTCTGGCTGAAGGAACCAGGGCAAAGCCTCAGGGGCTACCTTCACCGGAGAGCTATGTGTGAGCCTCCAAATAGACAGAACCAGTGGGAAAATAAAACCCAAATATGTTTTTCTTTGAGTTGTTGTTGTTGTTGTTGTTGCTAAAGTTTATTTATTTTGAGAAAGAGAGAGATAGCACGCAAGCATGAGTGGGGAAGGGGCAGAGACAGAGAGAAAGAGAGAGAGAGAGAGAGAGAGAGAGAGAGAATCCCAACAGACTCAGAGCTGTCAGCATGGAGCCCAATACGGTGCTTGATCCCCTGAACCATGAATCATGACCTTAGCTGAGATCAAGATTGAGATGCTTAACTGACGAAGCCACCCAGGCACCCCAAAACCCAAATATGTTTTAAATTCAGCCCAGATCTCTAAGATGCCTAAACCATGCCTGTGTGCAGAAAAGGGAAAGTATTTGCAGCCAAGGCAGGAAGAACAGAGCTGAGAACTGAGCTTCAGCCACACCAACTGTGAAAAGATGCAATAGGATCTAAGTGCATTCCCTGCTAAAGCAAAAGATGGGTATTCTCCAGGTAGTGAGAAAATCCAGAATTTCCACAACACAAATTTGCAGCATCCAATACACAATCTGGAAGTACATGGTATGCAGTGGATATAATTTACAATGGAAAATTATAAAAGAACTTTACAAGAAAAGACAACTAATACCAACCCTAGATCAGTCAGATGTAATTATCAGGCAAAGACTTTAAAGCAGCTATTTTAACTACATGCTATGTATATTTTTTACCTCATTGAGCATAGTTATAATAGCAGCTTTAAAGTTCTTTGTAATTACAACATCTGATTGATCTAGGAATTGGTATTAGTTGTCTTTTGTATGTGTATAGCATACATATGTTGTATTCCGTATATACATAACACATATATAGTGTATTGTATGTGTATATAGCTATGTATATTTTTATGTTTTATATATATTAAGTGAAGAAATAAAATAAATCTCAGGAAGGAAGTAAAAAAAAATTCAAAAACCCAAAGTTTTAAAACATAAGATTACAGTAGCTGAAAAAAAAATTACTAAATTGTTTAATAGAAGGATAGAGAGGACAGAGGAAAAATCAATGAACTTGAAGACAGATCAATAAAAAGCATCCACTCTAAATGAAAGAGGGAAACAATAATATTTTAAAAACCCAGAGCCTGAGGTACCTCAAGAAGAAAGTGAATAATAAAAATAAGAGCTAAAGTCAAGTAAAAAAGTCATACAAGAGAGAAAATTAACAAAGCCATAATCAGATTCTTTGAATATTGACAACTGGTAGCTAGATTGATGAAGGAAATAAGACAGAGAGAAAATACAAATTGCCAATATTAGGGACAGAAAAGAGGTTATCACTATAGTTCCTAAAGACTTTAAAAGAATAGGAAAATTATTAAAATTTCTATGCAAACAAATTTTATTATTTTAAATTAAATGGACCAATTAGTGACTAATGCTGCTAATAAACATACCATAACAATCTCAACAAAACATAAGCAAAATAAATCCAGAAATATATAAAAAGGATAAAATATCATGACCAAGAGAAGTTTATACTTGCAATGCTAGGTTGTTTGAGTAATAGAATGTTAGTCAATAAATTTAGTATATTAACAGAAAAAAGGAGAAAAACACAGTAATTTAAATACATACAGAGAAAATGCTGACTAAATTCAATGCTCACTAAATTCACAGGTAAATACAAATTTTCCTCCCTTCAGGACCCTAGGAAAGGAAGGGGACCTAATCTGCTAAAGACCATCTATTAAAAAAAGATCCTTTAGCCCCTTGATACATAACATTGGCATATTCAACATTTGCACCCTATGGTTCAGAACAAGTTTGGGATAACCACTGTCTCCATTTGTATGTAGCATTGTACTGGAATCCAAATCAGTACAAGGTCAAGAAAAAAAAGCATATAAATTGGGAAATAAGATTTGGTGCTATATCTATTTGTGAATTACATGTTTGTTTACATAGAAAATCTTCAGAAATCAGCACCCAAGGGAAGTAAAAGTAAATAGTATGATACCAAATTCAAGGTTAATTAACAGAAACTAATTATGGTATATCATACTAGCAGCAAACAAGTAAGAACAGTAGAATTTGAAAATTTCATTTTAATTGAGTCAGGAAAAAATACCTAATGACTTAAAAAGCTCTACTTTGAAAACTACAGAATGTTGCTGAGAGAGTTCCATTGTTCAGTTAATTAACTCTCATTTAGCCCACTTTTTGGGCTTATAAATCTCTTTGCCTAATAATTCCATATGTCTAATTGAATACTACTTTATCAACTGACTTTTATAGTCCCTCATTACACAGCTCACAATCACATAAGTAAGTTTTATGCATTCTTCACCTCATTTTGCTTTATTGTTACTTATGAAAGCTTTCTAGAATAAAGTGGCTCAAATTTAGTGAAAGAGAGAATATAAGCAATGTCCCAAGAATATTCACAGAGTGGTAGGTTTAGGTGCAGTCATTTTGTTGGGGTCAGACAACAATGATGATAAAGTTTTCATTACTGCATTTGAAGAAATAATGAATGATGATGTTTTGAAAAGCCTCATGTCAGAAGCATATGGGAAATAATTTTTTTTCAGTATTAAAATGTCTATGGATGTAGGGAATCATGTTTTCAAACCCAGTAACACTCATGTAGCCTAGGAGTGAGACTCAGAGAGTCCACCAAGGAAGAGTTGCATGACACAGCAGCTTTCCCAAAAGCAGACAGCTTCTTGGAGAATATTTTGATGTCCAAGTTTAGCAAAGGTGGGTAAAAGGTAGAAACAAGCTTTATACAGCCTCTCATCACTGCCAGGTTGTTCCTGTGAAGGGCTAAGGATATTTCCAGTCAAGTAGAGACCTCTCTGGATGAGACATGGTAGTACTGGATGTGGTCAAGGTCTCCAGAGACAGATCATAGATCATCTGAGTAACAGACAGTACTGATAGAGGATTATGTTTATTATTTCCCTTTTTAACCATCCATCTTACTATGTTCTTGTCAGGCCATGATTGGGGCAACTGCCCATTCATGATTTTCACTGGAAATAGAAGCACCAAGAAGTGCTCCAGTGAATCACCTATGTTTCTTCATATTCCTGCCCACCCACATTAAGCAGCCTCAACTTCCTGCTCTTGATTATAAAGGCCCATCACCCTTGCCAATATAACTTCTTTTACTACCAGCTGGCATAAGAAATGCAAAATGGCCAGCTACAGTTTTAGGTTTGGTGGAATTCCTACTATATTTTTTGGTTAGAAGCACCTCCCACTCAATCCTGAAACAAAGGTCTCTAATACAATAGATTAAAGCTATAGGAACAGAAAGCATGAGTTCTCCATAGGCAAATTTGAGTGATGGTAAGAAATAGTAAGGTAAGAGCCAAGTCCATTCCATGGGCCCTGAATCCAGGTACAGGTATCAGGGACAGGTTATTGGTTCAAAGTAGAGACTATTTTTAAAGAACAGAATCCAAACCCTCATAGTATCATCTCTAAAGTGACACCTTGGCTGTACCTTTAGGAGGCAGCTCCAATGCTCTCTTAGGCCAGCAGCTTCTGGATAATGCAGTAAATGGTACAAACAATGGATCCTGCAATCATGTACCCATGGCCTCGGGGGAATCCCATGTTCCTAAATCAAAAACTCTATGAACCCGCAAATAGTGTAAGATGAGGCATTGTGGAAAGGGCCCTAAACCAAGACCTAGCACACATACCAATCTCATTATGTACAAATAACCACTTTCCCCAAAACTAAAATTGACTTGTCACCAAGTATCTCGTTGATCTCCTTTAAACATGTGAAGGATGGTACCATATGGAGGCCTCAGTTTTTATTTCTGCTGCTAACAGTTCATAAATTCAATGGTAGCATTCTCTTCCCCTGTGCATATCTCCATTGGACAAGCAGGGAGTTGTCCAGTTATACAAGCTGGTGTTCACCCTTTGGATAAGTCATTCATTAACTCAGGTTAGTGTCCTCTCTAGGTAGATGCTCTCTAGCAGGTACTGACTGATATGAGACACAAATATTTGCACACTTTCTTGCCCATTCCCATAGATTCATTCATACACTTCTTCTCCAGATTTCTTATCTCCCACCTTCCAATATATTTTTTTTCTTCCAATTCCCTCACCAACAAGTCATCAGACATACCTGGGAGTCCTTAACTCAGGCCATACATAGCTCTCTCCACAATAAGTTTATGACCAAGTTTACTGCTCTAGGTTCTGCCCATTGGATCCTATCCAGGGTCTCTCAGAGCTACTCCAGTAGAGGTATAATGTGGCAGCAATCTATTTTCTGCACACATCAATACATCAAACTGATTAATTCATGAACTAAGTGTAAAATTTTTAATCCTTTATCAGTTGGTTATAGGGGATCTTCCAAGGGACCACAGGTATGAGCTGAATAAGTGTTTATTACTGGACAAGGATCCTGCCCTATGCACAGTGAGCCAAACACTGACACCTGTTTTTGCGGCAGAGAAAAAGGGTTTTATTGCAGAGCACCAAGCAAGGAGCAGGGAGGAAATTTCTAAAATCTGCCTCTCTGAGGATAAAGGGACCTGAGTATTTATGGGATTCTACAAGGGGCTAGGTATCTGGGAAGGTGTTTGAGCTGACTGGACTTTGGGAAAAGGTAAGGTGGGGGAAGGGAGAACCTTGCTGCTTCTGTGCAGGTGCCCCCGGTGACATCCGGGCACTTATGTCCTATGTACAAAAGATGGGGGCAGCGCTAGCATGATTTTGGGGAGATCTCGTGTGTGTCATCGCAGAGGTTACTTTTTTTCACTCTCAGACCCTTTTGTGCACCTCCAAGACTTCTTCCTGGTTTGTTCCAATCTTACTTGGTCTTGTGGCAGTAGATCAACTTTCTGCAAAGCTGGCTCATAAATCAGATTAAACAGAATGTTCTTGGGGTAGAATGGTCGGGTATGTGTTATCTCAAAGAGTCAGTTTCACGTTATTAGAATAGAATCAGTGGCATGGAGATCTAAGCTCCTTTCACATGAAATACTTGTGTCCCTGGCCCTTCCTAAACATGCTCCATAATATACCATAGCCAGTGTATGTTGGGCTGGTGCTGGTCTCACCCAACCTTATGACCTGGTGAAGAGCAGCACCGAGTGCATGATGGCACAGTGGCAGTGCCCTAGTCACTTAATGGCCAGTGTTGAGCATTTGGTCTCTACTGAGTTCTAGTTGCATTCCAGGGACTAGTTTTCAAACCATTAGTTCTAATGGAATATGAACAGGGGCCTGGAAGAGGCAGCTAAAGTGACCTCATCAAGAATTACATCAGAGAGAATCCACAGACAACACTGTGTCCATTAAAGACTTAAATGCCCATCATTTCAGCTTACTCATGGGTGTCCTTCCTTCAGGGTCCTCTTTCCCTCCACATTCCCTATCAGCACCAGCAGCAGCACTAACAGAAAATAAACCCAAACCCCACAGTCAAGAAATGTGAATGGGGGGCAAAAAAAAAAAGAAAACAACCTTTTGTTAAATCACCAAACTTGACACTTCTGTGCATTTTGCTGAATTGAAGCGGTAATTAAAGTTGTCCAGATGCTGTTGTTTCAGGGGAACACTAAAGAAGAAAACACAGAATTGCTTTAATTGCCTTGAGATGATTAAATTTGTAAGTAATGGGCTCTCCATCAATCTAGCCTCCTAAGAAAAAAAAACACACTAACCAGGTTGTGTTTTCAAGAATATCGATCTGTAAGAGCTGTGTATGTATTTTTAAATAACCGTAAGCAGGTTATAAATCTAATCTACTTTCAGATCCTTAGTAAAGCACCCCGAGCTTTCCTATTCATTCCACAATAATATGTCTACTTCCCTAGTTCTGTCTCACTAGCTTAGAAACTTTTTCTCACCTGGGTGCACACACACTAGCAAAACTATAAAGATGAACTCTCTGAAGTAGAAATTCTTATGGTGTCTCTAATGTGGAAAGAGGCTAGATTGATGAGGTCAGTATTAAAGTGGCTCCCTCTAATGAGTTGAAGACTCCCATTTGTGCTATATCCTGATGTAGAGGAAGCCAGGGAGAACAAAATCAATAAGATGTGATGACCTCCTCATCAACATTAAAGTAACAGTCGGGGAAAACAGAGGGTGGGCTGAAGGTGGGGTGCCCCAAGGCACTGATGTTTAGCCTAATGACTGAAGACAAACAAACAAAAGTGTTACTTCAAACACTGAGTCACAAATTTAGCTTTAAGAAATGAACTCCATTGATTCTATCAAAGCATCAACCAAACAGACATTCTAGTTTCTGAAGAAAGGTATAGATCAGTTGGCAAGCTAGTTTCCTTGGAAAACAGGATATACTATGTATTCTTCCCTGGGTAAGTGGCACCGTGCTGAGTGATCCATCACTATTCTCCAAATGCTGAGAGACTTGCCTTCTAATTCAGCGGTTTGCTAATGTGGTGTAGATGTGTTGTTTCCTCCCAAATGCAAGGCTAAGATGAATCCAAGAAAAAATTAGATTTACATTAAAAGTGCAATAGAAAGTGAATAATTATAGTGAAATGCTTGTTTTCAGGGAATTATATTTATAAAATCTATGCTGGAGCAATAGTCATACACCTGTGAAAGGTTTCAAGCAAAAAAAAATGTTGCACTTACCACTGACTTTAATAATTTGAGGCAAATATTTTACTTTGCTGGTTAATATTCAGAATTTATTTGTTCCATTCCACTTTGCAGAACTGAAAGAATGATTCTCAGAGCTGAGAAGAAATGGCATCCCTGAATTTTTTGCCTTTTTTTCCCTTTTGAAATTCAACTAGACCAGTCTAACTTCACTCCCCAATCCCATCTAATAAAATATTTCAGTGAACATTAACACCTGCTGCAAATTGATTAAGCTCTTCAAAGTGGAGTGTCCTTGACAACAGTTATTTCGAAGTACATGTTAATTGTCAAGACATACAAAAAAAGATTTCTTGGTGAATCTGCCTCCATACCTGTCAGCTTCGATAGCAATTGTTCTTGGGATGGAATAAATGCACAGACCAGTAGGAGAAGGAAGAAGAAGAATTTAACAAAATTCAATTTTTGTGGAATGCATCATGTTTGCAGAAAGGACATACTCTTCAGCCCACTCTGAGATTAATGATACTTAAATTTAATATTAACTTTCATGATCAAAATACTTTTCTGTTCATCACAATTAAACATAATAGAAGTGAAGTTTTATAATTAAACTATAACATATTAATGTTTAACAAGCAGAAAATTACAAACTAGTGAAATATGTTTGAGGCATTTCTCAATTATATTATATAGATTGCATTTTTTCCTTGAGAATGTAATCATCAAATGGGTTTATCAATCTCTACTTGATGAATGGAAATATTTATTTCTACTCAAGGTTACAGAAAGACAAACAAACCTGTGAAAGGCAGTGAATATGAAATTTACCCAGTGTTAAAATAAATTGTTTGTAGTTTTCTGGTTTAGCTCAATCAAGTAAAGCATCAGAGAAAAAGAACAGTGAATATCTATACACAGGGCAAAAGACTGAACCCAATGTCAGTCAAATGTCCTAGCCTCATAAATATAGAAAATGCTGTTTCCAAACATCAGTTTTTTAAAAAGCTCTCTACTGGGATATTTGAAAAACATCTTCTCGAGAGAATAAATCTGGTGACCTGAGACTGAAGTGATAATGACAGTCATTTTATTTTATTTTTATTTTTATTTAAATTCAAATTAGTTAACATACAATGTAGTCTTGGCTTCAGGAGTGGAACCCAATGATTCATCTCTTACCTATGACACCCAGTGGTCATCCTGAAATGTGCCCTCCTTATACCCATCACCCATTTAACCCATCCCCCCACCCACCTCCCCTCCAGCAGTTTGTTCTCTGTACTTAAGAATCTCTTATGGTTTTCCTCCCTCTTTGTTTTTATCTTATTTTTCCTTCCCTTCCTCTATGTTCTTCTGTTGACGTTTACAATAGTTCTAGTCTGGTCTTAATTTCCTTCAATTCCATTGTAACCTTTAACATGTTGAAAAGGAATATTTATTTAATAAATATTGCCCTTCTTCTTTTATACTTCACCTGGTCTTCAGAACAGCAAAATGTATGGTTATCACATGTTTACATATAAAGAGATTTATTAAATATTTTAAGGTGTTTAGTAGAAATCTGTCATAAACTATAGGAAGAAATATGGAGTGGTTTTTAAAAAGCTGGAGTACTTAGAGTAGGACATACCTGCATCTGAAACATGGACACTCACCAGGTCACAGCCAAGGAGTCTAATCTGAAGGCTTGACTGGGGAAGGATCTGTTTCCAAGCTCTCATTGTCAGAATTAAATTCTTCAAGAGCTATTAGACTAAAGGCCTCCATTCCTCAAGGATTTTTGATCAGATGCTACCCTCAGCTCCTTGAGACATGAATGCCAATATGGCAATAGAGGCAACTAGCAAAACAGAAGTCAAAATCTTGTGTAAGTTAATTACCAAGTGACATCCCATTACTTTTGCTATATTCTGTTAGAAGCAATTCATAAGTTCCCCAAACTCAAGGGACAGGATTTCACAAGGGTGTGATTACCAAACCATTGGAGGTCATCTTAGAGTTGTCCTGCCACAAATGGTTTCCTCCCTTGTGGGATTACTGTGAATATTAACTTATATATCTCATAGTAAGCACTTGGTAAATATTAATGCCTGTTCATTGTCAAGATATTTCTCTCCCTTGTCATTGTACCAGATTAATATATTTTTAAATTTTTTTAATGTTTGTTTATTTTTGAAAGAGAGAGAGAGACAGAGAGACAGCACAAGCAGGGGAGGGTCAGAGAGAAAGGGAGACAGAGAATCTGAAGCAGGCTCCAGGCTCTGAGCTGTCAGCACAGAGCCCAACATGGGGCTTGAACTCACAAGCTGTGAGATCATGACCTGAGCCAAAGTCAGACACTTAACCAACTGAGCCACCCAGGTGCCCCATGTACCCAATTACTTTTGTTGAGGTTCTGCACCACCTACACTATCTCAAACATATAGATTTCCATGAATTATGTTTCATTCATTGTTTCAGTCAATTGTTAAGACTCCTTCCTTAGAGATAACATTTGTCCTGATGCTTTCCCTAGATTGGAAAGGAAGCTTCTTAGTGGAATGGAGAAGAGATGGTGGACAGATCATGAATGGAGACAGAAAGAACTAAGAGATTAAAATATTTGGAGGAACAGTAGTCATGCACTGGGGGAGAATATTCTTGGAAGACAGAGGTTGTAAGTAAGAAAGAATACAAAAAAAAGAAAGAAAAAGAAAGAAGAAAGAAAGAAAGAAAGAAGAAAGAAAAAAGAAAGAAAGAATATAATAAATTTTAAAACCATATCTGGATTTGTATATAAATCTACCACTTAATAACTGTATTCTTGGGCAATTAATTTTTTAACTTATCTGAGTCTTAATTTCCTCACCTGTAAAAAAGATATACTAGAACTTCTCTAATTTATAGGCATGTTGTAGAGTTCTAATGGATCATCATTGTAAAGGGTTTCATAGTGCTTGGAACATGGAAAACAATAAATTTTGTTATTATCATCATCATTATTACCATTAGTAGTAGTATAAAAAGACAAGATGGGATTAGATTTTAAGGAACCTAAAATGCTGGACTGAGAAAAAATTTGTATTCTTATTCAGAAGATAATTATGAAAACTCTAGGTTTTTCTGAGTGCTTATAGTTAATGTGTTTTAAAAAATCACAACTAGGAGGGGCGCCTGGGTGGCTCAGTCGGTTGAGCGTGCGACTTCGGCTCAGGTCATGATCTCGCAGTCTGTGAGTTTGAGCCCCGCGTCAGGCTCTGTACTGACAGCTCAGAGCCTGGAGCCTGTTTCGGATTCTGTGTCTCCCTCTTTCTCTGACCCTCCCCCATTCATGCTCTGTCTCTGTCTCAAAATAAATAAATGTTAAAAAAAATAAAAAAAAATAAATGAACATTAAAAAATGAAATATTAGAATATTAAAAAAAATCACAACTATGAGTTCCTGGGTGGTTCAGTCGGTTGAGTGTTTGACGTCGGCTCAGGTCATGATCTATTTGTGAGTTTGAGCCCTGCATCAGGCTCTGTGCTGACAGCTCAGAGCCTGGAGCCTGCTTCGCATTCTGTGTCTCCCTCTCTCTCTGCTCCTCCCCTGCTCACATGCTGTCTCTGTCTCAAAAATAAATAAAGATTAAATTTTAAAAGAAAATCACAATCTAAAGGAAGTGCAACAATGCTTTTTAATATAAATAGCAAAAATTCAATTCAAAGGAGAATCATCCTTTTTGTTAAAAGGCAGACTGGAGTGGCATTGAGGAACATACAGATATAATATTTGAATTAGGAAATAATTGCCCAGTGGCACAGTTTATGTCCTCTTTTTGTCTTGCTTCTACACCTTTGCGGAAAGTGAAGGAAAACCTAGAAAATGAGATGAAGTGAATCAAATGGTCAATTGAGTCATGCAGAAAAACAAATAAGTAAATAACAGACTCTCTAAGCTGAATCTAAAAAGAATATTTGTTCAAAAACACAAACAAACAAACAAACAAACAAAAACCGCTATGCTCAGGTGTCTCCAGGTTTGTGAATGGTGGCATAGGTGAAGATAATGGAAACCAGAAGAAGGTGACAATCCTGAGCAATTTGTCTTGGGCAGCTGCTGTAGAACTATGACCAAAGCAGATAGGGATACTCAGAGGTTGCTCACCTTCTCTTAAGTACTCTATCTGTGTGTTTCTCTTTTTATGTTTTCTAATATGTGCCAGAAAATATTAAGAAAACAAAGTACTCATGCACAAAAATGAGGGCTGATTCTATTTGATTTAGCTTTAAATCCACATAGTCTAAGCAAGTGAGTGATCAACAAAGGCTAACTTTCTTCTGCTATGAGGGAGTACAGAGCTGAGAAATGCTTACAGGTGTGGGGCAATTCTAGTGAAGTAACTTCACAGTACTTAAATTCAGTCAGATCTTTTAAGAGATCTTGAAATAAGATTCTACCATTTGCCTGAAATCCCTTTGCAAAATCATCAAGTGGAAAGCCCATTTCTACTTAAACACACAAAGAGGTAAGAAACTTGCTTTCAAGACAGCCAATTCCATTTTCAGGCAGTTAGGCTATTAAGCAGACCTGCCAGATACTGAGCTGATAACAGCCCACATACAACTTCCACCTCCCTGTTCCTAGTTATGTACTTAAGTTCTGTTATTCTTTGTCATAGTGCAGTGTCTGTGTTCATTTTTCACTGACATCTTCTCTAGGATGTCATCCTTATTTTCTTTATTTACATTTCCATATTTCTTTCATATCATGCATACAAGACGTGCACCTCTGAGAACAAGAAAGAAAGTAGAAAACCTGCCCTGGAAGCTAGCAACTAGGAGCTAGGTTGTCATCTTCCATTATAAATATAAGTAATCCCAACAATAAACAGACAAGGTCACTCTGTGACCATGATGGAAAAAGACAAAAACAAGATCACTTCGTATTTGTGTCTGAACATAAAGACAAGGGTTCTATAGCACCACAAAGTAACCAAACACTCCTCTCTCCCTGCAAACATGAGTGATTATTGTTTTATTTTTTTAATCAAGGACAACTCTAGCCCCACATTATTAATCCAGCTCCTAAATAAGAATTAAGATACCTCAATATTTATAACAGCATCATACATACGGCAAAAAATTAAAAAATTCTATTAAAGGACTAATGAATAAATAAAATGTGGTTTATCCACATAATGAAATAGTAGTCAACCATGAAAGGAATGAAGTATTGATACATGTTGCAACATGGATGAACATTGAAAACATTATTCTAAGTGAAAGAAACCAGACCACAAAAGAACATTCCATTCATATGGAAATCCAGAATAGGGAAATCTATAGATACAGAAAGTAGATTAGTCATTGCTTAGGACCTGGGCAAGATTGAAGTATGAAAATAACTAAGAGTACAGGATTTCTTAGGGGGTGTAATGAAAAGGTCCTAAAGTAGATTGTCATGATGGATGCAAATATCTGCTGTGAAAGTAAATGAAGACAAACCAGATTAAAACAAAGTCTTGGGGCACCTGGGTGTCTCAGTTAGTTAAGTGTCCAACTTCAGCTCAGGTCATGATTTCATGGTCTGTGAGTTCGAGCCCTGCATCCAGCTCTGTGCTAACTCAGAGCCTGGAGCCTCCTTCAGATTCCGTCTCCCTCTCTCTCTGCCCCTCCCCTGCTCACACTCTGTCTCTCTCTCCCTCAAAATAAATAAACATTAAAAAAACAAACAACAAACAAAGCCTACTTATTCTGAGCTTGAAAAAGCAAGAATCAGCCATTATCACTAGTGTTTAGCAGAGACTCAAAAGTAGTCAGAGAAATAGGAAAGTTTAATAATGAAAAAGAAAGGATGATATGCCCTGGTTGGAAGCTATTGGCATGGGGCAGCTATAGGTGGGATAACTAGAAATAGGGCATACCATGTGAGTGGTTAGGGATGCATGTTTGCTGTAAATTACTAATTATGCCCTAGTCATTTGGGGCAGATTTATAAGTTGGGCTTTCTGCACTGTCTGCTAGAGATAGTGGTTTGATTTCCTACAAATATGATAAAGTAGGCTGGCTTCCTGGGCTAGTTACTGGAGATAATGGGTTGACTTCCTAGACTGGTTGTTGCGGACTGTTGGTCAAAGTTTTGTTTATATATGGTTTGGCTATGGTCCATTTGTATGTTCACTGTGAATATGTTAAAAGCTATTGAATTGTATACTTTCCATGGGTGATTTGTAAATTATGTGAATTATATCTCAATAAAACTTTTTTTTAATTCAAAAGATACCTCGATCATCAAACTGCATGTTATTCCTGCAACACCCAATCTAGAATCAACCCTTGCTTCCCCCAAATCACCCAGCACACACCAAATCCATTCAATGTATTAGTCCTGTTGCTGAGATGCCCATGGTTTATGTGCTATCTTGCTGTAACAAGGTAATAGACTGAAGTTTTTACTATAGGTGTATTCCAGAGAAACTTTTGGTACTGGGTTTTATCCCTACCTCAGTTTCTCTCTTCTAATAATATCTAGTCTGCTCACACCCATTTTGTATCATGTTATGAAGAAATTCTTACATGTGGTCAGATCAGCACAAAAGCAAGCAACATCTTCATCTTGTTCAATCTTGTCACTGAATTTCCATTATAAGAATGTAGTCTGATTATTTTTCTGACTCAAAAAAAATGCAGGAACATCTATCCTTATAGGTAACAAGCATCTCAAGACAGGGAGAGGCAGATTATTGTTCTTCGATAATCAGACCCTTTTTGAGGTATTGTTAGAAAAAACAAATTACACACACATATATGTTTCTGACACACATATGAATACATATATGTTTTTGATGTGCATATGCATAGATAGCATATACATGCAATGTGTGTTTGTAAAGCTATATCCTAGAATTGGCTATGAGCCTGTATTAACTCTCTTGAAACAAGCATTCATATGGAAATGGTCAAACGTAAGGAAATTGAGGATCAATACTGAATAATTTAAGTCAGTCATTAACTTTATTACATTACCAGTAGCACATCTATTTCAATTATTGATCTAGACTGCATAATTAGAGTGGGCAAAGTTTCTTGTATTGGCAACAAGCCAAATGGCAAAAGAGCAGAAGCAGAGAAAGGAAGATATTCTTTACTTCGACATGGCCCCTTCAGGCTTTGTACTTGGAAATTTCATTTTTTTGAACCATCAAGAGCTCCACCGGTTTTCCATATTCAAGCTATCACCAGTGTTTACCCATCAAGAAGCCCATTGTCACTGTGCTTCCTATATTTAGAGTGTTCATAAACACAATGCTATGATATCCAGGCTATAAATACTGATGCCAACTATATAAAGGGTATCTTCAAGGAAAGCAGGGATTAAGACACTAAAAGTGTGAACTTGCTTATATTTCACCTAAATCCCCCTGCCCCTTTATACCCCAGACCAAGCTGCTGAGCTCACAGGGGATATTCTGCAAATCCATATTGCTCAAGTTCCAGCCCCACTCCATGACCTGGACTTTAGCAGAGCTTCTAGGCCAAGGGGCATCTGAGTTCTACAAGTAGAAGGGAGATAACAGAACACAATTATGTGCACACACACATTAACAATGACAACTGACAAATTCTTGGACATGAACAAGATTAAGTTTCCAATAACAAGGAGCTCCTAAACCTGTGTATAAATTCAGACTAAGTCTGGCTGATCTTTAAGCCACAGATATGTGTGATAGACTGAAAGCAACTTGCAGCTAAGGCTTAAATAGCTAGCCTAAGATATGAAATTCCCCCTTCCTTTCAATCCCTGCAGGCATTACATGTTCAGTATGAGTCTAATCAAATTAATTGCCTGCTTAAAACAATTATAAATCTTTTAAAGAGTATAACAGAATCCATATTTGCATTACATATCATTCACATAGTCAGGAATTCAATCCAAAATTACTTAAACAGGATGAGCAAGGAATATGTGACCCATTCCAAAGGAAAAGACAACCAAAATAGTAAAGCTTGAGATGATTCTGATGTTGGAATTATTAGACAAGAAATTATACCAGCTATTATAACTATATAAATGAATTAAGAAGAAAATATGTTCCAAAGAAATGAAAAAAAAAATAGATTTCAACAGAGGATTAAATGATACAGAAAGAATCAAACAGAAATTTTATCATTAAAAATTACAGTATCTGATAGTTTTTTAAACTCTTTAATAATGAAATGGATATGACAGAGAAGAGACTCAGTGAAGAATAAGACAGATAAATAGAAACCATCCACTGTTAAAAGAGAGGGGAAAAAAGTTTTAATTAGCAAAATCTGAACCATTAGTGGGACAATTTTCAACCTAACAGATTCAGTTGAAATCCCAAAAGAGACGATAAAGATAGTGAAACAGAACAAAAAAGATAGTAAGAAACAATGGTCAAAAATTCCCAAATTTTGTGTCAATATAAATTTACAAATTTCAGGATCTGAACCAAACATAATTAAGATAAATTTGAAAAAAAAATGCCTAGGTACATCATAATCAACTGTTAACAAAAACTAAATAAAGAAAAACGTAATTAAAGAATGTTACAAACAGGGAAACAACAATTCAAAAGTCCACTTATTGTTATTCAGAAACTATGGAGGTAAAAGCACAAAGAAACAATATCTTTAAAGTTCTTTTTTTAAAAACTTAACCCAGAAATCTATAAGCAGCAAAAATATCCTTCCAGAACAAAGGCCAGGAGCACTTCTGGAATAATAAATTAAGGACCTCCAAATATCTGCCCCTTCATAAAAACAAAGAGAACACTGGGAAAAATTGTTAAAATCAACTTTTACATAACTTTGTAAATTAATCCAAGGCTTGCAACAATCTGAAGAGATTTTATTCAAAAAAGGCAATCAAATCTCAATAAGACCAGTGAGCTTTCTGGCATTTTAATTTATCCTGTTCTTATCCTCCTCTTCCCAACTAGTTTTAAAACTGGCTGCCTAACAACTACAGGAACTTGCAACTTCCAGGAAAACCAATATCTCAGCAAGTATTAGAGGGGGCATAAGACATTTGAAACTCACCAAAAAGTCCCACCCCAGAGAATGCTCACTATCTAATCTGGCAGCACCCTAAAAACTTCATTCTCAAAGGCTGTGTTTATTTTTACCTGATTTAGATCTCTGTAAATGTGATGAGCTATACTACCAGAGCATCTATCAATTATTTAGCATTGCAGCTGCCCAAAATGGTGTTACCACTTGAGACTAAAAAGACGCTGATGAAATTTAATAAAAGTAAAAACTGGGGAGTGAGATGTCCATGGGTAACTTTGAAGAGCTCTGACATGTTCTTGGGATATAGAAGGCCACGTGCACGTGCAGAGCTGTCCACATGCCCCAGAATACACAAGAAGGCCCAAATCTCCCACCTCAGGCTGAACTTGAGGCTCTGCACAAACAGGAAGTGAAGGCTAAGGCAGAGTTATAAACCATCTGACTGGAATGTTGAAAGAATACCTACAACAAAACATACAAGTCTATAGGCAAAGTGAGAACTATTCACTAACAGCATTAAAGTAAATCTTCATATAACCCTAGCTGACCACTAACCTAACAACAGAGAATTCAATGTCTGCAAATATCAAAGAATACATATGTCACAAAACTAGTTGAGGAAAGTCACTAAACAAATAGCAACAAGAACAAAAACAAGACCAAAAAGCTACAACGAAATGTCTGGAGGCTCTTCCCCAGAGATGCTATATCATCTTAAATGTCCAGTTGTCAACAACAAAAATTAAAAATAAGACATGCAAAGCAGAAAGAAGTATGTCCCCTATGGAAGGAAAAATAGGCTGTACACATCCAAAAATCTCAAAATCTCCAAGTAGGATAACCTCAAAGAAATCTACACCTAGACACATCACATTCAAATTATTGAAAGCCAAAAACAAAGAGAGGATTTTGAAAGCAGCGAGAGAAAAGCAATTCATCACATAAAAGGAAACTTTAATAAGATTAACAGTTGACTCCTCATCAGAAGCTATGGGACCCCTAAGACAGTGGGAAGACATATTCACATTAATGAAAGGAAAATAATGATATTAATCAAGAATTCAATATCTAACATAACTAGCAAAAATAAAAAAGAAATTAAGACATATCCAGATAACCAAAAATTGAGATAATTCATTACTGGCATACCTGCCTACAAAAAATTAATAAAGAGAGTTCAGAGTAAAAGCACTCACATCCAGATACCAAAGCATGTATTATTCTGTTGTTGCTGCAACAAATTAGCACAAATTTTGTGGTTTGAAACAACATGAATTTATTATCTCACAGTTTTGGAGGTCAGAAGTCTAAAACCAGGTTCATGGGCTAAAGTCAAAGTGTCAGCAGGGCTGGTTCCTTCTGGAGCTTCTCGGGGGACACTTTCTTCTCTTTTTCAGGTTTCAGTGGCCACCTATATTCCTTGGCTTATGGCATTTTCCTCAATATTCAAGTACATCCTTCCAATCTGTTTCCATCATTATATTGCCTTCACGTCTAATCTGATTCTTTCTTGTACCTTCTTATAAGGGCCATTGTAACCACATAGAGCCCACACAGACAATCTAAAATGATCTAAAGACTCTTAAGTTAACTATATTATCAAAGTTTCTTTTTCCACCCAAGGTAATATTCAAAACTTATGGAGATTAAAACACATACATGTTAATAGCCTTTATTCAGTCTCCTACACAATGTATTCCTAGTTTCAGGATGCAACTAAAGTAATGCTTAAAGAAAACTTTATAGCTCTAAATACTTACATTAGAAGAGAAGAAATATCCAAATATAATTATCTAAATCTCCAGTAAGTTATAAATGATGAGCAAAATAAATCCAAAATAACAGAAAAAAAAAATGAAAGTGAATATATGTGATCAGAAATTGATGAAATTAAAAGAAAGCAACTGATCGAACAAAAATTATACTCAAGAGCTGGTTAGTTTGAAACCATTAACAAAACTGATAAATTCCTAGCTAGACTGATCAAAGAAAAAAGATAGAGATGGAATGCAAATTACCACTATCAAGAATGAAACAGGAGTTATAGCTATATGCAAAGATATTAAGAGAAAATTATCAACAAATTTATGCAAATAAATTTGAAAACTTAGATGAATTTTTTGAAAGACACAAAGTACCAAAACATTATAAAAAACAGGGGTATCTGGATGGATCAGTTAGTTAAGCCTCTGACTTTGGGTCAGGTCATGATCTCATGGTTCATGGATTTGAACCCCATGTTGGGCCCTGTGCTGATAGCTCACAGCCTGGAACCTGCTTTGGATTCTGTGTCTCCCTTCCTCTCTGCCCCTTCCCTGTTTGCACCCTGTATCTCTATCTTACTCTCAAAAATAAATAAACATTTAAAATTTTTTAAACATTATAAAAATAAATAGAATAGCTTCATATCTATTAAAGAAACTTTTCACAATTTAAAAACTTCCTGGAAGGGATACCTGGGTGGCTTAGTCAGTTAAGCATCCGACTTCAGCTCAGGTCATAATCTTATAGTCTGTGAGTTTGAGCCCCATATTGGGCTCTGTGCTGACAGCTCAGAGCCTGAAGCTTGCTTCAGATTCTGTGTCTCCCTCTCTTTCTGCCCCTGCCCCACTCCCACTCTGTCTCTCTCTCTCTCTCTCTCTCTCTCTCTCAAAAATAAGTAAACATTAAAAATTTTTAAAAAATACTTCCTGCAATAAAACCCCAGGCTTAGATGACTTCACTAGTGAATTCTATCAAAACTTTAAGAAATAATGTCAATTCTACTAAAAATTTTTCAGAAAATAGGAAAGTATAGAACATTCCCCATCTGTTTTTCTGAAGCCAGTATTACCTACATACAATCACCAAAGAAATTATAAGAAAACTACAAATCAATATCCCTAAAAATCATAGAAACAAAATTTCTAAACCAAATGTATTTGACTAGATAATTTATTGTACATGTTTAGCAGCTTCCCTGGTGTCTACCATACATGCCAGTAGTACTCCTCTAAGTTGTGAAAACCAAAAAATAGGACATTGCCAAGTGTCACCTAGGGGACAAAATCACCCTCAGAAATACAATAATACACAATGGCATGCCCAATAACACAATAAGCTAAAATACAATATAATCTGAAGATGAGAAGTAAAACTGTCTCTCCATTTACAGATAGTATGTTTATTTACTTCACAAATTTGCAGGCATATATTCAAAAGTTACCAGTGAATTGTTAGCAAGGCCACTGGAAACAGGGTTAATATAGAAAACTCTATTGCATATATATATATATATATATAATGCATTTATATATGCATTTATAAATAAATATATATATATACAGATATATATGCAGTAAAGTATTGGACATTGAAATTAGAATATCAGTTTATAGTAGTAGCAAAAAAAACCATAAAATGCTTAAGAATAAATCTAACAAGACATGGAAGTCGTCTACATGGAGAACTACAGAACACTGCTGAGAGATATTAAAGATCTAAATAAGTGGAACAATACAAAATATTCATTGATTGGACCAGAGCAAGCCAGTCATTCCTACCAGGTGATCAAGTTGTGTTCATATAGGAATTAAACTTCTTGAGGGTGTACTGTGTGGTTTGATGATAAATTGCAAGTAAAGTGTTTAGCATAGTATCTGGTACACTGTAGAACACACAGTAGGTTTGCAACAAACCTTACCTACTATCATTATTTATTTACATTTTTCTCCATTGTTGCTCTTTTACATCCATTGATTTCTTCCAGTGTCAACTTTCTCTTATCAAACTGATAGAAGTCTGTACATCACTAGATTAGTTGAAGCTCTTCCTGAGTCAGAACAGATAGGCTCTTTTCATGTTTTTATGTACCAACTTGGAGCATACACCTCTAGAGCTGGCCACATAAAGCAGACGGATTAATTTCTATGACTAAGTAAATAGGTTGCCCTGACTTTCTTTATAGGTGGAAGTGAATGTCATAACAAAATCAACAGTCATTCCCCTTATTACACTTCTTGCCTACTACCACCTTTGGAGAAAAACAAAATGAACTCAAAAGGTGACTCCCATAAACCGGAAGGACCATAAAAACTTAAGAAACAAAAATATTTTGAAATTGCTCTTTAACTGTAGTAATACAACTACAACCTAAAAATATTGTTACATATACAAGTAGATTTAGACAATGTACATAAATGTACACAAGCAAAATATCTCTCTGAAGAGAGACTCAGGTTAGATAATACCTTCCCCCATCTCTTTATAGAGCATACAATTTGTGGACTCTGGGCTTATAAAACCTAATTTCACTTCCAAAGGATTTTCTACATGTGCTGCTGAAGTAATGTTACAAACCAAGGTTTAATACAGAAAAGTAAAGAGAAATGAGAGTTTGAAATGAAATAAGTTACAACCCGGAGGATGATCAAGAATTCAGTCTTGTTCAGTTTTCATTGGGACCCTCTTTTGACCTTGCTCAAGCAAACCAAAAAGCACAAGTTGTGATGAATAATTTCTTGTAGAACTAAGGAATGGAGTCATTATGCAATGATAAATCAAGGGAAGAGTCTTTTCCAGTAATGTGATCAGCAGTTCCAGGGTCAGAGACGAGTGCCAAGAAGAGAAAGCTAATGACGTAAGCATATAACCTTCATGGCCTAATCACGTCTGCTACTAAAGTAGCTCAAATGGTATTATTTTTTATTATACTAGCAACCACCATCTGGGTCAAAAGGGAGAACAAACAAACCCAGGGAAATCATGTTCAGCCAGAAAAAAACCTTATTTGGTTTTATAGCAATTGAATGACAACATCTCTGGTGAGCTGCTAATGAAATCCTATTCTCTTAACATATAATCAAAATTCACAGCCAGAAGCAACATGGAATGAGTGTCCCAGCTAAAACATTAATTATTCTGGTGATAAAATTGTCTCAACAGTGGGCTTCAAGCAGACACCTTTTTTTTGTGATCAGAAATGCTTAAAGCATCATGTTCACCCTTTGATGTTTGAACATTTCAAATTAGGTAGGAGGGAGGGAAAATAAGCTATCCATTCCCCAGCAGATCTTTGTGGGTAGCATAATCATCAGAGAAGAAAACATATGAATTTATATCTCTTGTCCTTCAAATTCTGAGAAAAATGGGACTTAGTTTCTAAAAGTCATGATGCCAAATTAAAGAGATTGTTTTAGCCCCATTCCGTTAACAATAACAAGACTAGTTTTATTTCTGCAGAATTTATCTGACAGAATACCAGTATTTGTTAAAATTAGAACAACCTTGGACCTACTCATCTATTTTAATGTTTTCTCTAAACATAGAAGTACCATTGGCAAGGCCACGAACTTAAAGTACCACAGACTTCATCATCCTCAGAAAGAAAACAGTTCTACACACTTAGTACTTGCAGAGTTCTGGGCATGGTGATCTGGAGAGAAATCCAATATATTTTGCCAACCATATGGCCTCTTTTCAGCTTGTTTTCTTACGGCAAGTATACATGGCCTTCAACTGTCATTTGGCCAGCAGCCAACTTCTAAATTGTAGGATGTAAGACTAATGAGTAATCTTATTTATTACTGGTTGGGAAACATTTAGGTTAATATGAATGAGAGTCATAATATTAATAACAATACATTTACTATGCAAAAGATACTTTTGTAAATACTTGACATGGATTATATCATTTAATCCTATCAACCCTATGAAATATTATGTAACTAAGATATATTATTGTACTAAGTTTAAAGATGAAGAAACTTATGCTTAAAGAAATTTGTAACTTTTCCTATGTCACACAACTAGTAAGTTGGACACAGTTAGTAACCTGTGGCCATATGAGTTCAGACCCTTTAATCCCCACCACCTTGACAAAGAAATAGCAGCATAAACAAACCTAATAGGCATTGAGCTAAATATACTTAATTCTCACAACACTATGAGATAATTATTACTTTTATTATTATCATATTATTATTGTTGCTGTTGTTATTTCCATTTTACACAGCTTTCTAGTGGTGTAACTGAAATTTTAAAACTTAACTGGCTCTGGAGTCCACACTCTCAATTACTCAGTGCACTCTATCTAAGACCATTATTCTTTACTTCCTCCCAAAGCTTCCCTTGGCTTTTAGGCCATTAACTACATTTTAGTGTGGTATGAATTATATGGTAGTCTATAACTGGACTTTATGAAGAAAAAAATGGAAATCAGAAAATGAAGACCCTGATTCTGATTTAGTAAATTAGTTATAATTAATTTATGTGACTTTGAAATAGCTTTTTAATATTGTATGGACTTGATTTCCTTGATTATAAAATGCTGGGTACACTAGGTAACTTATGAGACCCTACCAGTAAAAACTTCTACTAATTTTGCCATTCTTTTAAGTGTATGAGTATATGAGCACTCAACATACTATGGGGCTTCTATCATTTTGTGTAAAACCAAGGCATAATTTCCCAATTTTTTTCTTGTGCTATCTTTACCTATATTTGGGGACTAACCTGATGGTGTGCTTCTGAATAAATAAAGCTTTAAGTTTTCCAGGGAAATCGTATTATAAAAACACAAATCACCTTTCCTGGGAGTTAGTTCTAGCATCATTATAATAAAAGGGAAGTCAACAAAGCGTTCCCTTCACAAATCTTAGAGGAAACCATTAGCATTCATTAACCATGGAAAAATTAACTTGCCAATATGAATTTTCAAAAGTACTTGATGATATACAAAGTGCTGCTTCTAAACATGCCCTAATTGCAAAGACATTTTTAAATTTTCTTCTTCTAAAAGTAATTCTCACCAGGAAGCTCAGGAGACATTCCCCAAGATGAGTACCAGAAGCAAGCCATAATTACCATGTTTCTCAGGCCTAGGTTAAAAAAAATCTCAGAGAAGGAAGAATGGTAATGTGTTAGGGACAATGAGGCTATAAAAGTTAGAGTTCTCTCTGTGGAAGAAATCCACCTTAGAGAAGAACTACACTTCAAGAGGAAGTCAGAGACATTTGAAGTAAAGAGCCATCATTTTTAAATGATGAGAGATACGAAATTCATCCATGGTGACATTACGTTAACAAGCACATTTCTATTCTAAGATTGTTCCTGGAATGAAATAAATATTTACATTTTCAAAGGAAGTCCAAAAAAATAACCAAAGTATATCAAAACAGGGAATCAGTTGACTAAATGTGCCATATCCATGCATTTGAAGATTGCACGGTCATTAAGAATAATGCCCTGAAAATACAGAGGAAAAAAATGGCAGTTATGTATTTTGGATTTAGAAAAGTATTCTCCAAAACAGTAACTTGGTTATGGTGCAATTTTGAAATGTGTGAATGTGTACATATATCAGTGTGATAACTGAAAGTTACAGTGTCTTATTATCTTCTTAGTTTATGTGCATTTTCTGATTTTTTCTGTAATTAACATGCATTAATTCTATAAAATAAGTAAATATATTTTTAAAGTATCCTAAGAGGATAAATCTGTGTACAATAAACAAGACACTATATATCTTGAATAGAAGAATTGCTTAGACTGGGGATTTATTGGTGTACATTAGACCTTCCCAAAGGAGGCTGTTCTGAGCTCCAAATCATTACTGTTAGGCTGTCAATAAATAACCCAGACTCTGTAGGCTTAATATGATCTACCTGTGGATGTCTCCACACTAGCTGAGTGGGACCAGGTGTTCATCTAAGCAAAGAGTCTTACACTGCCTAGAGCTAACCATACATTAGCACTGTAGCAGCTCTGGCATGAAGAATTGGAAAGTCATGGGCTTTTCGAATTGCAAAAGTAAAATAACAACTTGAACCCACGCATGAAATTTAACCCTGTCCCTGGAAAGGTCAGATTTACAGCTGAGGCCAAAGAGTTTGTTGTTTCTCTCCTTGATTCACGTTTTAAAAGGAGAAAACACATTAAGCAGATCAAGATAAATTAGTGGCAGAGTAGTAGAAACCAGGAAAATAAAAGAAGCCACAACAAAAGCCATCAAACTAAAATATGCCCTAAAACAGTTTTGAATCTTTTAAAATAAGCTCCTAGGTGAAAAAGAAGTTGGCCTGAAAAATTCTTCACACTTATCTTTCTAAAAAAAAATTATGTTTCAAATGCCTTTGAGTTTTCTAAATAAAAATAGAGTATATAAAATTCATTTATTACTAATGACACATTTGCATTTTGGTGAAACATGGTATACAATTCAGTAATGGTCAAGTTGGCTGCAGTGCACAAAAGCAGGGGTGCATTAACAGTGATCTAAATAGATAGTAACTCCAGGGCACCTGGGTGGCTCAGTTAGGCATCTGACTCTTGAGTCCCCCGTTGGGCTGTGCTGCACAAAACTTCCTTGGGATTTACTCTCTCCTTCTCTCTCTGCCCCTCTCCCACTCGCACATGTGCTCAATAAATAAATAAATAGCAACTCCTGGAATTGGGTCACATGACACCACTGAGTAACACACCTCATTCATACAATCTGTTACGAAGTAATTTCCTCCACTGTACCGATCTCATTTTGATCTTTAAAGGTACATAGCGAAGTACATAGAGCAGATGTGATTGTTTCTATTCTCATTTTTCAGATAAGGATACTGAGTCAATCAATTATTCCCAACTGACTGAGCCACCTAGGGACCCCAAAATGGCACATTCTAAAGTGAATGATTCAGCAGCATTTAGTAGATTGACAATGTTGTGACACCACCACCTCTCCCTATTTCTAAAATATTTTCATTACCCCCGAATAAAACTCCATACCCATTAAGCAATTACTCCCCTTCCTCCAGCCCCTGGCAACCAGGGTGTTTCTATGGAATTACCTACTTTGGATATTTTACATAAATGGAAGTGTACAATATGCAACCTTTTGGGTCTGACTTCTTTCAAATAGCATAATGTTTTTGAGGTTCCCACATTGTAGTTTATACCAGTACTACATTTATACACTTTATGGTTGAGTAATATCCAATTATGTATGTATGTATACACCACAATTTTTTCACTCCATGTATTTTTTCATGGACATTTGAGTTGTTTTCACCTTTTGGTAAATGTGAATTAACGCTACTATGAATATTTATATGCAAGTAACTGTTTGAGTACCTGTTTTCAATTCTTTTGGCTGTATTTATAGGAGTGGAGAGATCTACATAGATTTTCTATTTCTTCTTGAGTTAATGCCAATACTTTGGGTCTTTCTAGAAATTTGTTGATTTCACCTAAGTTATCTAATTAATTGGAATGCCATTATTCATAGTATTTCCTTATGATCCTTCTAATTTCTATATCTCCTTTTAATTGTCAAATTTAGTAATTTGATCTCTGTATCTCTTCCTCTCTCATTCTCTCTCTCCCCACTCCCCACTTTGTGTCAGTCAAGCTAACAGTTTGTCCATTCTGTTGACCTTTTCAAAGAAGCAGCTTTTGGTTACATTGATTTTTCTTTATTGTTTTTCTGTTCTTTGTTTCATTAATCTTAATTTTTTTTCTTCCTTCTCTTTGCTTTAGGTTAGTTTCTTTTTTCCATATCTTATGGAAAGACATAATGAATCTTTTCTTCTATCAGTGTCTATAGCTATAAATTTCCCTTTAATCACTGGTTTAGTGGCAATCCAGCAGTTTGGGTATACTATGTGTCCAGTTTCTTTAATCACAAAGTATTTTTCTAATTTTCTTTATGATTTCTTTGGTCCACTGGTTATTTAGGAGTGGGTTGTTTAATTTCCACATTTTCGTGAATTTTCCAATTTCCTTCTGTTATTGATTTCTAATTTCATTTCATTGTAATTTGAAACAATACTTGGAATCATTTCAGACCTTACAAACATATTGAGACTTGTTTTGTGCAAAGAATATTATCTGTTCTGGAGAATGTTCTATGTTCACTTGAATAGAATGCATATTCTGTTGCTACTGGGTGGGGTGTTCCAAGGTGTCTAGTGAATAGTGCTATTCAAGCCCTCTATTTCTTTGATTTTATTTGTTCTATCTTTTACTAAAATTAGGATTTTGACATCTTTATCCGTTATTCTAGAATTTCATAGTCTACCTTCCATTCTGTCAGTTTTTACTTCACTTATTTCCATGCTCTATTTGTAGGTTTGCATATGTTTGTAATTGTACCTTTATGGACTGACCTTTTTATGGTTATAAAATGTTTCTCTCTCCCCCTAGTAACATATTTTGTTTTAAAGTTTATTTTGTCTGATATTAATATAGCCACTGAAGAATTCTTATAGCTACTGATCACACAATATACCTTTTCCATCTTTTTATTTTGAATCTGTGTGTGTTTTTGTATCTAACATGTATCTGAAGTGTTACATTTGCAGACAGAATATAGATGGTCTTATTTTTTTTTATCTATTCTGCCAGTTTCTGTCTTTTGATTTGATTGTTTATTACATTCACATTTAATATTATGGTTGGCATAGTTAGATTTTGTCTTCCATCTTACTTTTTATTCTCCAGGTGCCTCACATCTTTTTGTTTCTGTTTTTCCTTTAGTGCTTTCTTTTGAATTAAGTGAATATTTTCTAATGCAACATTTTAATTCCTTTAATGTTTTTTCACTATATTTTCTGAGTTATTTTCTTAGTGTTTGCTCTACGGATATAATATACATCTTAATTTATCAGAATCAACTTAAGGGTTATACCAATTTAATTTCAGTAAGATCTAGAAATGTTACTACTACTATATAGTTCTATTCCTTCTCTTCCCTTTTTGTGGTACTATTATTATATGCATTACACCTCTATATTTACAAACCCATCAATACACTGTTGTAGCTATTATTTATGTAATTTCATATCTATTAAAGTACTGTGAGATGAAAGGAGAGAAAGTCTATTTGTATATTAAGTATACAAACCCTGTCAAAAGTTTGCTGTATTAATTTTCTCATTTATCACTTATGGTTCTCTTCATTTGTTCCTGAGGGTTTGAGATACCATCTGGTTTCATCTTTCACTCCTGTACAGCTTTGCTGCTACTCACTTCTGTTGTACTGTTATTGACAAATATATAACAGTTCCCTATGTTGCAGCCCAACAATACAATCATATGCATTTTTATATAATGGTTTTTAAATATGTTAAGGTGAAAAAAGAAGAAATATGCATTGATTCTATTTCTTATATGATTATATGATTATGTTAATGGATCTCTTAATTTTTTGATGCTTTCTCTCCTCTCTGTTACATTGTGCATTGTGCATTGGTGTTTTTAATGGTGTGTAACATTTCTTCTGAGGCTCTGTTCACTTTTTCAAACTTTTTCTCTGTGTCATATTATGTCATCTCTATTGACATATTTTCAAATTTACTAATTCTTCTGCCAATTCAAAGCTACTGTTGAGACTCCCCCTAGTAAATTTTTCAGTGGTTATTCTACTTTTCAACTCTAGAGTTTTCACCTGGTTCTTTTCTTTTTTATCATTTCTCTCACTTTATTAATATTTACTCTTTGATATGTTAGACAAGGCTTGACACAACTGTCAGAGAAGAAATAAATGGAGTGGAGTTCTCATCAGTATTTAGTTATAGAAAGAGTCCAGCAACATCTAAAAGGTAAAATCTGGGGGGAGGAGCCAAGATGGAAGAACAGCATGGAAGTTTTTGTGTGTGTGTGTCTCGCGTCCATGAAATACAGCCAGATAAACACTAAACCATCCTGCACACCTAGAAAACTGATTTGAGGATTAACACAATAATTGGCACAACCTGAACCACAGAACTCAGCAGGTACACAGTGCAGAGAGGTGAAATGCGGAAGAGAGAAGCCGCGGAGGGCAGGGAACTGTTTTTGCATCTAAAGAGAGGACAGGGACGTGGGGGGAGGGTGAAGAATATGGGAAAAGCAACCCCCCAAAGCAGCTGGAGAGAAAGTGGAAAAGTGGAAATAGCCACAGGGACTGAACAAAAAGGGAGAAAGGAGAGGGCCTAAATTGCATTAAGACAGAGAGGGGGAGCAGAGAGTCTGAAACTCCACAGCTCAATACCTGGCAGTGCTCTGGTGGGAAGGGTGAATCCCCAGGAACAGAGTGAATTCCAGGGGGTTTTGGGCCATACGGGGAAAGGCAGTTCCCCTGTCAGAAGGATATCTGGTAGAGGCTGTGTGGCTCCCCCAAAGGGAAAGGCCCCAATGGACCTGGGAGAACAACCACATTAGCTGGTGCTGGAACAAAGTCATTGGGGGTGAAGCCTGGTGCCAGATGCATGTTGTGATCTGCCATAATCCCTGAAATGCTGCTGCCACACAATCACATGATCTTTTATTTGGGTGGACTGGCACCCAGCCTCAATCTCTGGACATCGGCAGCAGCATGGTCCCACAAATATTCCTGGGTGCAAGAGGCCATTGCTCAGTGAGACCCTCCCGCAGAGGGTTTGAGGGGGACAAAGCCGCAGTCCCTCAGAAGGAAGGGGTGGAGAAACACAGCCTCATCTGAGATAAAACTCAGGAGGGAAGTGCTGCCTGAGGCTTGGTAACAGACAGTGTAAAAGTGGGGAGTGGATGGAAGCTGAAGACAAAGGATGGGTGCGTGATTGCTGATAGGGGAGAACAGAGTTCCAATACTAGAGACTGGGTAGCTGGGTGACACTGTTTTCACCGCTCACATGCATGCGCATATACACCTACAAGTGCCACAACAATACACCCCAGTGAGCTAAGCAGTGCTATCTAGTGGAGAACGGAGCCATTAGACCAAACCCGCCCAATGGGGCCAATCTCGCTCTTCAGGAACACAAGTCTCTCTGCCTGCTTAGTTTGCAGACTATAAAGTTCTTCATAGTTTGACTTCTAGGGGAAAACGAAATAATTTGAATGTATTTCAGCCGGTTCGCTAGTCCATGTATTCAATTTTCTTTTTTTTCTTTCTCTTTTTCATTCCTTTTCTTTTTCTTGAATACAGAAAGAGAAAAACTTTATTTTTATTTTCAAATTTTGTTAAAAATATTTTCTTTAAATTTTTTCTACTCTTTAAAATTTTTCTATATATTTTTTTTATTTTTTATTGTCTATATTTTTTACTTTTGTGTAATTTTTTTCAGATTCTATTTACTTCCATCATTTCATTTTAGTCTATTCCAGTGTCCTAATTTTTTCAAATTTTCAAACAATTTTCTTTTTTTTCTTTCCCCCTTTATCTCTAATCTATCAAGCCCCTTTCAACACCCAGACCAAAACACACCTAGGATCTAGAATCATTTATTTTAGTGTGTGTGTGTGTGTGTGTGTGTGTGTGTGTGTTGGTTGTTTTTAATTTCTTAATTTTAATTTTCTTTCCTAATTTTAATTGTTTTTAATTTTTTCTTACCTCATTGATTCCTTTTTTCTCTCCAAAATGACAGAACTAAGGAATTCACACCAAAGAAAGAGCAAGAAGAAACAACAGACAGGGATGTAATTAACGCAGATACAAGCCAGATGTCTGAACCAGAATTTAGGATCATGATAATAAGAATACTAGCTGGAGTTGAAAATAGATTAGAATCCCTTTCTGTGGAGATAAAAGAAGTAAGAGCTAGTCAGAATGAAATAAAAAATGCTATACCTGAGCTGCAATCTCAAGTGGATGCCACAGCCATAAGGATGGATGAAGCAGAGCAATCAGTGATACAGAGGACAAACTTATGGAGAATAATGAAGCAGAAAAAAAGAGGAAACTAAAGCAAAAGAGCATGATTTAAGAATTAGAGAAATCAGTGATTCATTAAAAAGGAATCATAGGGGTCCCAGAAGATGAAGAGAGAGAAAAAGGGGTAGAAGGGTTATGTGAGCAAATCATAGCAGAAAAGTTTCCTAACATGCAGAAAGACACAGACATCAAAATCCAGGAGGCACAGAGGACTCCCATCAGATTCAACAAAAACCAACCATAAATAAGGCATATCATAGTCAGATTAAAAAAATACTCAGGCAAGGAAAGAATCATGAAAGCAGCAAGGGGAAAAAAAGTTGTTAACCTACAAGGGAAGACAGATTAGGTTTGCAGCAGACCTATCCACAGAAACTTGGCAGGCAAGAAAGGAGTGGCAGGATATATTTAATGTGCTGAATCAGAAAAATATGCAACCAAGAATTCTTTATCCAACAAGAGTGTCACTCAAAATAGGAGAGATTAAAAGTTTCCCAGACAAACAAAAATTAAAGGAGTTTGTGACCACTAAACCAATGCTGCAAGAAATTTTAAGGGGGAATCTCTGAGGAAAGAAAAAGACTAAATACATAAATAAACACCCAAAGCAACAAAAACTAGAAAGGTTCAGAGAACACCACCAGAAACACCAACCCTACAAGTAACATAATGGAAAAAAAATTCATATCTTTCAGTACTCACTCTAAACGTCCATAGACTAAATGCTCCATTAAAAAGACATAGGGTAAGAGAATGGATAAGAACACAGGATCCATCTATATGCTGTTTACAAGAAACACACTTTAGACCTAAAGAAGCCTTCAGAATAAAAGTAAGGGGATAGAGAATGATCTATCATGCTACTGGAAGTCAAAACAAAGCTGGAGTAGCCATAGTTATATCAGACAATCTAGACTTTAAAGACTGTAACAAGAGATGAAGAAGGGCTTTTTGTCATAATTAAGGCGTTCATACACCAAGAAGACCTAACAATTTTAAACATTTATGCTCCAAAAGTGAAAGAACCCAAATATATAAATCAATTAATCACAAACATAAAGAATCTCATTGATAATAACACCATAATAGTAGGGGACTTTAATATCCCACTTACAACAATGGACAGATCATCTAATCAGAAAATCAACAAGGAAACAAAAGTTTTGAAGGACACACTGGACCAGATGGACTTAACAGATATATTCAGAACATGTCATCTAAAGCAGCAGAATATACATTCTTCTCCACTGCACACGGATTGTTCTCCAGAATAGACCACATACTGGGACACAAATAAGCCCTCAACAAGTACAAGAAGATCGAAATCATGCCATGCATATTTTCAGACCACAATGCTATGAAACTCAAAATCAGCCACAAGAAAAAAAAAATTGGAAAGGTAACAAATACTTGGAGACTAAAGAACAGCCTACTAAAGAATGAATGGGCCAACCAAGAAGCTAAAGAGGAAATTAAAAAGTACATGGAAGCCAATGAAAATGATAACACTACAACCCCAAACGTCTGGGGCACAGCAAAGGCTGTCATAGAGGGAAGTATATAGCAATCCAGGCCTTCCTAAAGAAGGAAGAAAGGTCTCAGATATACAACCTAACCTTGCACCTTAAAGAGCTGGAAAAAGAACAGCAAATAAAACCCAAAACCAGCAGAAGACAGGAAATAATAAAGATTAGAGAAGAAATCAATACTATCAAAACCAAAAAACAAAAAAAAATGCAAAAATCAGTAGAATAGATCAATAAAACCAGGAGCTGGTTCTTTGAAAGAATTAACAAAATTGATAAACCACTAGCCAGTTTGATCAAAAATAAAAAGGAAAGTACCCAAATAAATAAAATCAAGAATGAAAGAGGAGAGATCACAACCAACACAGCAGAAATACAAAAAATAATAAGAGAATATTATGAGCAATTATATGACAATAAAATGGGCAATCTGGAAGAAATGGACTAATTCGAGAAACATATACACTACCAAAACTTAAACCAGAAGAAATAGAACATTTGAACAGAGCCATAACCAGGAAAGAAATCAAACTAGTAATCAAAAATCTCTCAAAAATCAAGAGTCCAAGACCAGATGGCTTCCCAGGGGAATTCTACCAAGCATTAACACCTATTCTCTTGAAGCTGTTCCAAAAAATAGAAATGGAAGGAAAACTTCCAAACTCTTTCTATGAAGCCAGCATTCCCTTGATTCCAAAACCAGACAGAGACCCCACTAAAAAGGAGAACTATAGACCAATATCCCTGATTGAACATGGATGCAAAAATCCTCAACAACATATTAGCCAACTGGATCCATCAATACATTAAAAAAATTATTCACCATGACCAAGTGGGATTTATACCTGGGATGCAGGGCTGGTTCAATATCTGCAAAACAATCAATGTGATTCATCACATCAGTAAAAGAAAGGACAAGAACCACATGATCCTCTCAATAGATGCAGAGAAAGCATTTGACAACATACAGCATCCTTTCTTGATAAAAACCCCCAAGAAAGTAGGGATAGAAGGATCATACCTCGATATCACAAAAACCAAATATAAAGACCCAACACTAGTAGCATCCTCAATGGGAAAAACGGAGAGCTTTCCCCTCAGGACAGGAACAAGACAGGGATGTCCACTCTCGCCACTGTTATTTAACATAGTATTGGTAGTCTTAGCCTCAGCAATCAGACGACACAAAGAAAAGGCCTCCAAATCGGCCAGGAGGAGGTCAAAGTGTCACTCTTCACAGATTACAAGATACTCTATATGGAAAACCCAAAAGATTCCACCAAAAAACTGCCAGATCTTATCCACGAATTTAACAAAATTGTAGGATATAAAATCAATGCACAGAAATCGATTGCATTTCTATACACCAAAAATGAAGCAACATAAAGTGAAATCAAGGAATCGATCCCATTTACAATTGTACCAAAAACCATAAAACACCTAGGAATAAATCTAACCATAGAGGTGAAAAATCTATACACTGAAAACTATAGGATGCCTATGAAAGACATTGAAGAAGACATAAAAAACATGGGGAAAAAATATTCCATGCTCCTGGGTAAAAAAACAAAGATTGTTAAAATGTTAATACTACCCAAAGAAATATACATATTTAATGCAATCCCTATCAAAATAACACCAGCATTCTTCACAGAACTAGAACAAATAATCCTAAAATTTGTATAGAACCAGAAAAGAACCTGAATAGCTAAAGCAAACTTGAAAAAAAAAAGCAGAAGGAATCACAATCCCTGACTTCAAGCTGTATTACATAGCTGTAATCATCAAGACAGTATGGTACTAGCACAAGAACAGGCACTCAGATCAATGGAACATAATAGAGAACCCAGAAATGGACCCACAAACATGGCCAATTAATTTGACAACGTAGGAAAGAATATTCAGTGGAATAAAGACAGTCTCTTCAGCAAGTGGTGCTGGGAAAACTGGACAGAAACATGCAGAGAAGTGAACCTGGGCCACTTTCTTACACCATACACAAAAATAAACACAAAATGGATGAAAGACCTAAATGTAAGACAGGAAGCCATCAAAATCCTCGAGGAGAAAGCAAGCAAAAAATTCTTTGATCTTGGCCGCACAACTTCTTACTCAACAAGTCTCTAGAGGCAAGGGAAATGAAAGCAAAAATGAACTACTGGTACCTCATTAAAAAAAAAAGATCCTGCACAGTGAAGGAAACAATCAGCAAAACTAAAAGCCAACTGATAGAATGGGAGAGGATATTTGCAAACAACATATCAGATAAAGGGTTAGTATGGCCTTTAACTAACTAGATGGCCAACTGACACATGAAAAAATGCTGAACATCACTCATCATCCAGGAAATACAAATCAAAACCACAATGAAATACCAACTCACACCTGTCAGAATGGCTAACATTAACAACTCAGGTAACAACAGATGTTGGCATGGGTGCGGAGAAAGAGGATCTCTTTTGCACTGCTGGTGGGAATGCAAACTGGTGTAGCCACTCTGGAAAGCAGTATGGGTGTTCCTCAAAAAATTAAAAATAGAACTACCCTGTGACCCACAATTGCACTACTAGGTATTTATCCTATGGATACAGGCTGTTTTGAAAGGGCACATGCACCTCAATGTTTATAGCAGTGCTATCAACAATAGCCAAAGTATGGAAAGAGCCAAAATCTCCATTGATGGATGAATGTATAAAGAAGATGTGGCATATATATACATAATGGAGTATTACTCGGCAATCAAAAAGAATGAAATCTTGCCATTTGCAACTGCGTGGATGGAACTAGAGGGTATTATGCTAAGTGAAATTAGTCAGTCATAGAAAGACAAATATATGACTTCACTCATATGAGAACTTTAAGACACAGAACAGATTAACACAAGGGAATGAAGCAAAAATAATATAAAAAACAGAGAGGGGGCACAAAACGTAAGAGATTCTTATATATGGAGAACAAACAGAGAGTTACTGGAGGGGTTGTGGGGGGGGGGGATGGGCTAAGTGGGTAAGGGACATTAAGGAATCTACCCATGAAATCATTGTTGCACTATAAGGTAACTGACTTGGATGTAAATTTTTAAAAAATAATAAAATAAAATGTAAAATCTGTATATTATTGGTTTCATGTTGTGGGGTCAAATGTCACAAAAGTCATCCAGGCAGTCAGATGGCTTGGCATTGTCTATGAGAATTCACTGGAATCCACAGGCAGGTGGTCAATAACTTCCTGATATAATATGTAACATTCTGTGTGTTTGTATAAATGTTCACCTCTCCAATAAGAGAGTTTATTAGTTCTATTACATGCAACTTAGAGAGCTCCATGATTCACTCAATAGTCAGTCCCTACTCTGTGCCCTGCTAGATGCTGGATGTGATTATATCAATTAACTATTTTTGATTTTTTAAAAAAACCCAAACCTACTGGTTTAAAACAACGAGAATTTATATTTTTTCATGAGTTTATGGGTCAGCTGGGTTGTACTGATTTGTGCCAGGTTTGGCTGGTCATACAAGGGCTTGCTTGTGCATTCATGGACAGCTGGTGGACCATCTAAAAAATTGGCAGGTCTAGGACAGCCTTACACATCCGACAGGGGCCTGCTCCAGACAGTGGTGGTGATTGAGTCACAAGTCTTTCATCATTTAGCAGGTTAACTCAGGTGATTGATATGGTGATAGGTTCCAAGAGAGTAAAAACACGTAAAACCTACTGAGGTCTAGGCTAGAAACTGGCACTTTGTATTCTGACATTCTTTTTGCAAACGCAACTCACAAAGTCAGCCCAGATTCACGATATAAAGAAACAAGCTTCAGAGAGTTAAAATGACAGGCTGGTATGGTGCCCCTGAGCTTGTCTTGTCCCTAAAGCATAGCTAGGTCAGCATCAAACTATTGTGAATACCTAGGAAATTTATCTGAGGACTAAACGATATGCATAATCTGAACCAGAGAACTTGGCAAGTATGTAGTGCAGAGAGGTGAATTGGCAGAGAGAAAAGCTGTGGAGGGTAGGGAGCCATTTTCATGGAGAGAAGAGAAAGAGAAAGGGGGAGAGTGTGGCACATTGGGATTGTGCAAGAAAAGCACTCCCCCCAAAAAGTAGCTGGAGAGAAAGAGTGAAAACACTTTCAGGGGCCTGGACAAAATATCTGTTGCCCAAAATCATTAATGGGGAGAGAGGTGAGGGTTTCAATACCACCAGGATTCTATAAACAGTGGAATGTAAGGTTTAAAGTTTCAGAGTTCAGTGCCTGGCAGCCTTCTGGTGAGGATGCAGGGTGAATCCCCGGGAGCAGCCAGCAGGGTCTGAGGGGTCCATTGTCCACACAGGAGAAGCAGTTCCCAAGCTTAGAGTGCATTTGGTAGAGGCCATATGGCCTTCCCATGGGCAAAGGTCCCAACAGACCCCATAGAGCTGCCACATTTGCTGGTATTGGGAGAAAGTCACTACAATGCCATGAAACCTATTGCCAGCTGTGTGTTGTGATTTGCCATAACTGAAATTTTGCCACTGTGCAATTGCAGGAATGTTTTCATGGACAAGCCAGGACCTGGCCAATGCTAGGCTAGACCCTGCCCCAGATAATTGGCATGGGTCCAGGCTGTGGGGGGGGGGGGTCTCTGAAGTGTGGGGTTTTGAGACACAGCCCCATCTGAGATAAAACTCTGGAGGGAGACACTGCCTGGCAGGCAGACAGCTTGGACACGGACAGGGTGGAAGCAGGGAGTGAATGGAAGTCTGGGAAAAAGGAGGATTACAAGTGTGTGAGGCTACAAAATTTCTGTGCCAGAAACTAGAGAGACAGGTGAAGCCATTTTCACCTCTAAAGCCCAGGCGTGCATGTGCGCACACACACAGATTGACCCCAGTGAGCTAAGCAGCGCCACCAAGTGGAGAATGGGGCCATTGCGCCAAGCCCTGTCCACCTGTGCCCTCCAGGCATATCAAGACCAGCCCAAATCCCTTCCACCTGTTAAGTCTATGAATTACAGTGTGCTGCAAAGTTTCAGTTTAGGAGAAACAGGATGTAACTGCATTCAGGTTTTACTCTGTTTGCTTGTTTGTTCATTTTCCTTGCTTCTGTTTTTCTTATGTTGTTTTCTTTTTTCTTACTCTTCTTTCTCTTTCTTGGATACAGAAAGAACAGATTTTTTTTCATTTTTGTGAAAATATGAATTTTCATCATTCATATTTTACTTTTTATAGTTTTATTCTATTTAATTATATGATTTTTTATTTTTAATTTTTTGCCTTTTTTTTTTCCTTTCTCTGTTTTCTTTTTTCTATCAGGCTTCTCTCAACAAGCAGACTGAAACATACCTAGCGCCTAGCTTCTGTTATTTGATCATTTTTGTTGTTTTGTTTTTAAATTTTTTAACATTTTTATTTATTTTTGAGAGCTAGAGACAGAGCATGAGTGGGGGAGGGGCAGAGAGAGAGGGAGACACAGAATCTGAAGCAGGCTCCAGGCTCTGAACTGTCAGCACAGAGCCTGATGCAGAGCTTGAACCCACAAACCCTAAGATCATGACCTGAGCCAAAGTTGGATGCTTAACTGACTGAGCCACCCAGACTCCCCTTGTTTTTAATTTTTCAATTTTTATTTTATTAATTATTTTTCTTTCTCCAAAATGACAAGATGGAGGAATTCATCCCAAAAGAAAGAACAGATAGAAATGATGCCTAGTGGTTTAATCAACACAGACATAAGTAAGATGTCTGAACTAGAATTTAAAACCACTTTTTAAAAAATTTTCTTAATGTTTATTTATTTTTGACAGAGAGAGAGAGAGAGAGAGAGAGAGAGAGAGAGCATGAGCAGGGGAGGGGCAGAGAGAGAGAGACACAGAATCCAAAGCAGGCTCCAGGCCCTGGGCTGTCAGCACAGAGCCGGATGCGGGGCTCAAACTCACAGACCGCGAGATCATGACCCAAGCAGAAGTCAGACACTCAACCGACTGAACCACCCAGGTGCCCCAAATTTAAAACCACTAATATAAGAATACTAGCTAAGGTTGAAAAGAGCATATAAGACACTAGAGAATCCCTTTTTTCATAGGTAAAAGAACTAAAATCTAGTCAGGCCAAAATTAAAAATGCTATGACTGAGATGTAATCTTGAATCGATGCCGTGATTGCTAGGATGGACAAAGAAGAGCAGCAAATCAGTGATATAGAAGATAAAATTATAGAAACTAATGAAGCAGGGAAAAAAAGAGGGAACCAATGGCAAAAGACTACAATGCAAGATACTTCTGCTTTTCATTGTTAGAAGAATGGTTCATTCACCAAAAGCATAGGACTATGTTTGGGGGGAAAAAAATACACTACTTGAGGCTTAAAAATCCCATCTCCATTCCAACAGTCTAGGACAGGAATTTACAAACAGTAAAGCAAACTAAGGGTAAAAATAATAGAATAAATTATTTTACATCATTTTTAACTCCCAGGGTGTTAGGATTTGTTACTAAGGGAACGTTATGAGGTAACACATATTCCAAAAGTAGTAAGAGTATCCCCCACCAAATGTAGAAGCACACTTACTCAAATTATTATATTTCAACATAAAAACCAGCAAGATCCATCAAATTTTTACTAGACATGCCCCAATGGCAAAGGAAACAAAAGAAAAAATGAACTATTGGGACTTCATCAAGAAAAAAAACAAAAACAAAAACTTTTGCACAGCAAAGGAAACAATCAACAAAACTAAAAGGCAACCAACAGAATAGGAGAAGATATTTGCAAATGACATATCAGATAAAGAGTTAGTATTCAAGATCTATACAGAAGTTATCAAACTCAACACCCGGAAAGCTTATAATCCAGTGAAGAAATTGGCAAAAGACATGAACAGACACGTTTCCAAAGACATCCAGGTGGCTAACAGACACATGAAAAGATCACTCATCATCAGGGAAGTACAAATCAAAACCACAATGAAATACCACATCACACCTGTCAGAATGGCTAAAATTAACAACTCAGGAAACAACAGATGTTCATGAGGATGCAGAGAAAGGGGAACCCTTTTGCCCTGTTGGTGGGAATGCAAACTGATGTAGCTACTGTGGAGTACTCCATGGAGGTTCCTCAAAAAATTAAAAATAGTGTTATCCTATGACCCAGCAATTGCACTACTTATCCAAAGGATTAAAAAACTGCTGATTTGAAAGAGGACATGCACCCCAATGTTTATAGCAGTGCTATCAACAGAAGCCAAAGTATGGAAAGAGCCCAAATGCCCACCAACTGATAAATGGATAAAGAAGATGAGTATATATACACAATGGAATATTACTCAGTGATCAAAAAGAATGAAATCTTGCCATTTGCAACACTGTAGATCGAACTAGAATGTATTATGCTAAGCAAAATAGGTCAGTCAGAGAAAGACAAATACCAGGTCATGATCATGGGTTTGAGTCCGGCATCAGGCTCTGCACTGACAGTGTGGAGTCAGCTTGGGATTCTTGGGATTCTCTCTCTCCCTCTCTCTGCCCCCTGAAAAATAAATAAATAAACTTTTAAATCAATCAATAAATAAATAAGCAGTATAATAGATTATAAGTAAATATTGCTGCTAGTTTTACTTTTTTTAATGAGCAAGGCAGGATTTATGGATGTTCAGTGTTTACTTTCTGGGTCTCTGATGTGCACATTAAATTTTATGTATCTTGTGTCATGCTCAAGCACACCATTAGGTTATACTGAAATTGAGTAATTACTACTTCTCAGTTAGATATACAATTCCCAAGTAAAAGGAAGACACTAGAGCAATATTAGCTTAATTTCCAGTAATAAACACCAAAGAGAAGAAAGTTTTCTTATCTAAAGTAATTGTTTCATTCCTGTACACATGAGAAATACCACATACTTTAGTTTAATTCAGATCAACCTAATAAGTATTGAATGCTAAATGGGAAGGGAGGAGAAGGAGAGTAAAAAAGGTAATAGCCAATACCTATACCAAATGTGAAATACAAGAGGTCTGAGTCATTTATTTGTTATACTGTCACTGTCCCTCATCTTATTCCATGACAGGCTGGTGGTTATAAATTCTTATTCATACCATCTTTGCTAGGCACCAGTTTTCTTGGGATTATTAATACATTAAATACTTAATATAGTAAGATCAAGTATACTCATTTTTCTTTACTTTGAATTGTATTAATGTACCATATTCAACCCATTCACTCCCATTTGATGCTTTGGGATTTGTTTCCAGTTATTTGTATCTGTTCATTTTATAATATCCTTACCTCAAAGAAAACACAGAAGAACCTTTTCCCTCTGTTGAAGATGGCTTGATCTGTGCTAGAAACCAGCCAGTGCTTGATTAAATACATACTGAAATGAATAGGAAAGTGAGTAGACATGTTACTTGATCACCACTGTTATTCTAAATACAGTGTGGGTGGGCCCACATGCAAATGACCTAGACCAAGTCATTACCACCCTCTGCACTCTGCCTAGGAAGGGCAGGCACATTTGGTTCCATCCTTCCAGCCTTAAACTACTTCATTAAAACATTCACATAAAAATGGTTCCTGACTTTACTATTTTCATCAGTTTCTTTGCCCTCACAGACCAACGACATCTATCAGAAGAAATTATGCATTAAAATTAACTAATTGCTGACTAAACATTCAGGAAATTATCGTATTTTCAAACAAATCTCTGTTACCACAAACTAGACTGTTTCCTGTCTCAAAATCCCCTGAATCAAGAACATCTACTAGAAAACAAATTCACAACTCCTTAAGACACCATTTGTAGCAATTGCTATTTCATGCTGATCTTGAAGTCACAAGATTTCCTTTGGGTATAATCTTATAGCCATTTCATATTCTGAATCTCCACTGACAATTATTTTTGCAGAAGAAAGAGCAGTAACTAGACTGCTTCAAATTGTTCAGAAAAGCATCTGTTACAGGAGCTGAAGCAGACACCTCATAGCCTCAGAGCCCATGGGCAACGGGTGCCCAATCAAATTTTGTTATTCTCTACCAGGTAGAAAATCATATTTTATTTGAAATCTTTTTGAGGTTTGGACTGTTACAATGATTCCCAAAAGGAGAATATGCCTTCACTTTACCTTAATGAGTTCACACCTACAGTTATGTTATAATTTCCTAATGACGTGGTCTCACTGAGCACACATCAAAGTAGAGTTTGGCAGTCTGCCTTCTACATTTGTCTGGCTCTGATGTAGGGTAGAGGTCACAATGTCATGATCTGGCCCTGAATTAGAATTCACATGATTGTGAAGAAAATCTTAACCACCAAAGGAGGATATAATGTTGAAAGCTCTTTAAATCATACTCAAGTAGAGAGGCCCAAATAGTGGTGGTGGGAAGATGGGATGGGGATTGGTAGATGAGGGATAAAAGAGAGAGGAAAGCAATGGGGAGTGTGAGAAAGGCACCTATGACATGGATCTATTACTGTGAATGAAGAATTGTGAGCTACTTAGGAATGTCACTGCTCCCATCATAAAATCCCAATGGTTCTTCAAATATTCTTCAAAGAAATTCACAGCTCTCAATCACATACTGGCTGTTTGTAAACATGACCAGGACTTTTTCTCTGGCTCATGGAACCTATCAAGGCCTTTGTCTACTGAAATTGAAATCAACACCACACATGAAGACAGACTTACACGTCCTAACTCCCTTTCCTTTTGTACAAATAACAGCACCAACCATTCTTATTCCAGACAAGAAATCAGAAGAGCCTTCCTAAATATTTCCTGGATATAAACCAAGTGCCTTCTGATCTGGGTTCAGGAATTAATTTTGTTATTTACCCCAGCTTCAGTGTCTACTCTAACTGTTCCAGGATATTGCTTTGAAGGGAAAGGAGGTAAAGGAAGAAAGTGTAAGAAGAGACTATCTATGCACCAAGTGTTTTCAACACCATGGACAGTTGTCCAGAGTGGGTGAAAGGATATTTACAAAACTGCCATCTGCCATTTCCCTAAAAATTCTTCTTCATTTTTCCTTAAAAATTCTTCTTAAAAATCATTTAACCCTTACTTCACTACATTCAGGGATCCTTATAATGAAGCATATGTTCAGGCAACAGATCAGTAGTGTGAGAAAGTTCAGTATCTAACAAATCACATTAACTTGTTTAAAAAAATACCTTTTGAGGGCAGTATTATTTCCTTTCAAAATAATTGAATTCTCTCTATGACCTCTTTAGTCATAACTTGCTTTATGTAAGGAAATGTGTACATATATTCCATATACAAATGCTCAAATTTGTAATTACTGGAACACTAATGGGACAATAGGAACTTTGCATGCTGTGGCCCACTGATTCTCAATCTTAGCCTCACATTAAACTGCTTAAAAATAGTGGTTATAGAATAGAATCAGCCAAGTTGGGCCAGAACTTTAAGATTGACTCCTGGGGGCCAACCATGTTTTTAGAAGTGCCACAGGAGCTTCTGAAACTCACCACTCTCCCAAGTTTCTTGTCAATAGATTCTGGTTGATTTTAATTCCAAGCATAGCTACTGGTCACATATTTTTATCTGTTAAGGCAAAAGAAAATGGATGTCAAACAAAGAACAATGGACAGTGAAAAGAAGTTTGGAGTTTTGATCTTGGAACTGATAGTAAATAGCGATGTGGCCTTGGCAAGTCACTTAATTCCTTGGGCCTCTTGAGATGGGATGTTTTCATTAAGTTTCTGAGTGAAAATTGGTGGTTATGTATGTGTCTATATTATGGTAGCCAAATAAATCATCTAAAAATTAATCACACTCATAGTTTCAAATGATTGTACCATCAACTGGAGTTCAGCAACATTCCAGTGTCCTGTAGCTAGCTAGTCTAATGTTCCAATTTTAATGTGAATTATTGTCATAAAATTTTGAATTTGGATAGTTCCATTTCCTATAATAAAAACCTTGTCACAGTTAATAACTCCTATAAACAGAAAGGGAGGAAAGACATTTTTGTGTTCAACCTAAGGATTAAACCAGTAAAAAACTAAAAAAAAGTAATAAGTTGGACAGACCAGACACAGTTAGAGATAAAACTCCCCAAAACAAAAATATCCATCACATTTTTTAAAAGCTTTAATCTTACAATATTTATCTGGTATCAGGTCAGATCTGTGAGGCTATTGCCCAAAGCCAGTGGAAATGACTTCTTTGGTTTGGCATGTGAACTCCATTGTTGTTTTCTCAAAAAAAAATTAACTGGAGCAACAGATAAGACATCTGGAGATAGACAATATTGCCCCTCTCCCTTATGAATGCCTAGAAGGAGTTTGCTATGCCATACAGCACTTTTAACCTAAGCTCTTACTGTGGTTTCCATAGGCAGGTGAGAAAGGTTTTCCCAGTGAGAATCTGGGGGAGTCAGAGCTGATGTTGTAGAACCCAGGGGAGGGGTCTGCTTGAGGGGAATGGATGGGGAATTTGCACATAGTGGGTCTTCAGTAAATGGCTGTGGAGCTACGAAATCCTACTCAAATTGATAACATAATTTCATGGGCAAAGATATTCATTTACAGGCTCTACTAAGAATCTTGGTGAACGTTATTAGACCCAGATATCCAAACTCTCATTGCCATTTCCTAATGAAACTTGGAAGTTTTTTCATTTTGTTCATTTTCATCCTTGCTCAGTTGTTTTGTAAATTTTCCCATGTCCTGTTCTGCCAAAACTAATCATGAGCCATACTGATTTCACATTATGTTTCTTCAACTTGAGGATAAGTTAAAAATGGGTGTTATACTTTTGTGGGCCCAATTCTGGAGTCTCTATTCTATTCCATTGGTCTATGTGTCTGTTTTTGAGCCAATACCATGCTGTCTTGATGATTACAGCTTTGTAGTAGAGGCTAAAGTCTGGGATTGTGATGTCTCCTGCTTTGATCTTCTTCTTCAATATTACTTTGACTATACAGGGTCTTTGGTGGTTCCATACAAATTTTAGCATTTCTTGCTCTAGCTTTGAGAAGAATGCTGGTGCAATTTTGATTGGGATTGCATTGAATGTGTAGATAGCTTTGGGTAGTATTGACATTTTGACAATATTTATTCTTCCAATCCATGAGCATGGAATGTTTTTCCATTTCTTTATATCTTCTTCAATTTCTTTCATAACCTTTCTATAGTTTTTAGCATACAGATCTTTTACATCTTTGGTTAGGTTTATTCCTAGGTATTTTATGATTCTTGGTGCAATTGTGAATGGGATAAGTTTATTTGTCTTTCTGTTGCTTCATTATTAGTGTATAAGAATGCAACTAATTTCTGTACATTAATTTTGTATCCTACGACTTTGCTGCATTCATGTATCAGTTCTAGCAGACTTTTGGTGGAGTCTATCATGCCAAGTAATCTTTGACAAAGTGGAAAAAATACCCAATGGAAAAAAGACAGTCTCTTTAACAAATGGTGCTGGAGAACTGGACAGCAACATACAGAAGAAGGAAACTAGACCACTTTCTTATGCCACTCACAAAAATAAACTCAAAATGGATAAAGGACCTGAATGTGATACAGGAAACAATCAAAACCCTAAAGGAGAAAGCAGGAAAAACCTCTCTGACCTCAGCCACAGCAATTTCTTACTTGACACGTCCCCAAAGGCAAGAGAATTAAAAGCAAAAATGAACTATTGGGACTTCATGAAGATAAAAAGCTTCTGCACTGCAAAGGAAACAATCAACAAAACTGAAAGTCAACTGATGGAATGGGAAAAGATATTTGCAAATGACATATTGGACAAAGGGCTAGTATCCAAAATCTATAAAGAGCTCACCAAACTCCACACCCAAAAAACAAATAATCCAGTGAAGAAATGGGCAGAAAACATGAATAGACACTTCTCTAAAGAAGACATGCAGATGGCCAACAGGCACATGAAAAGATACTTAACGTCACTCCTCAACAGGGAAATACAAATCAAAACCACACTGAGATACCACCTCGTGCCAGTCAGAGTGGCTAAAATGGACAAATCAGGAGGTTATAGGTGTTGGAGAGGATGTGGAGAAACAGGAACCCTCTTGCACTGTTGGTGGGAATGCAAACTGGTGCAGCCACTCTGCAAAACAGTGTGGAGGTTCCTGAAAAAAATTAGAAATAGATCTACCTTATGACCCAGCAATAGCACAGCTAGGAATTAACCCAAGGGATACAGGAGTGCTGATGCATAGGGGCACTTGTACCCCAATGTTTATAGCAGCACTTTCAACAAGAGCCAAATTATGGAAAGAGCCTAAATGTCCATCAACTGATGAATGGATAAAGAAATTGTGGTTTATATACACAATGGAATACTACGTGGCAATGAGAAAGAATGAGATGAATTGAGAAAAGATGGAGTGGTAGGAGGACCCTGGGCTCACTGCATCCTGCTAATCACTTTGATTCCACCCACATCTGCCTAAATAACCCAGAAAACTTCCAGAAGACTAGCAGAACAGACTCTCCAGAACAAAGCATAAGCAAGAGGCCCAAGGAAGAGGGTAGGAAGGGCTGAGAAGTGGTGCACACTACATGGACTGGTGGGAGGGAGCTGGGACAGTGGAGGGGCAGCCCACCCGGTAAGGCAGAGCCCCTGAGTCTGGCTTGCAAAAGCGGAGGGGCCGGACTGTGTGAGTTCCCACAGCGAGTGGGACTTAACATCTGGAATGTTAAAAGTCAACAGCTCTGCTCTAGCAGAGCAGGGAGAGCAAGAGAACACCGGGAGGGAGAGTTGTTGAGCCCTGGGAGACAGAGCTCACCTCGTCAGGGGAACAAAGGCACTGGCAAGTGCCATCTCCATCGCCCATCCCCCAGCCGAAATTCCAAAAGGACAGTTCCAGTGACTGAGCTTGCTTGCACCGTACAAACACCCAACACTGTGCTTCTGTGGATCCATCCCTCTGACAGGTCTGCCTCCCACTCAGTGCTGCAGGGCCCCTCCCCACAGGGAGCCACCAATGGCAAAGCAAGCTAAGCCTGCCCTGCCCACCCCTGTGCACCTTGCAGATCCACCACCTCTAATACACCAGATCCCATTGAAGCAGCACCACAAGCCTGACAGTGTGCAAATAGCTCAGACAGGGGCCACACCACTCCACAGTGAGTCCTGCCCCTGGAAGAGGGAAGATAAGGTACATACCAGTCTGACTGTGGCCCCATCAGTGAGCTGGAGGCAGACATCAGGTCTGACTGCGGCCCCGCCCACCAACACAAGTTACTCTGGACAGTACAGGGGAAGCTCCTGCAGTTTGGAGCTACCCCAGGGAATACCCAAAATGACAAAACAGAAGAATTCTCCTCAAAAGAAACTCCAGAAAGTAGGGACAGCTAACGAATTGATCAAAAACGATTTAAGTAATATAATGGAAGAGGAATTTAGAATAATAGTCATAAAATTAATCACTGGGCTTGAAAAAAGTATAGATGACAGCAGAGAATCTATTGCTACAGATATCAAGGGACTAAGAAGTAGTTATGAGGAGCTAAAAAATGCTATAAATTAGGTGCGAAATAAAATGGAGGTGACCACAGCAAGGATTGAAGAGGCAGAGGAGAGAATACATGAATTAGAAGATAAAATTATGGAAAAAGAGGAAACTGAGAAAAAGAGAGATAAAAAAATTCAGGAGTATGAGGGCAGAATTAGAGAACTAAGTGATGCAATCAAATGGAACAATATCCGTATAATAGGAATTCCAGAAGAGCAAGAGAGAAAGAAAGAGGCTGAAGGTGTACTTGAACAAATCATAGCTGAGAACTTCCTGATCTGGGGAAAGAAAAAGGCATTAAAATCCAAGAGGCACAGAGAACTCCCTTCATATGTAACTTGAATCTATCTTCTGCACGACATATCATAGTGAAACTGGCAAAATACAAGCATAAAGAGAAAATTCTGAAAGCAGCTAGGGATAAACAGGTTCTAACCTACAAAGGGAGACCCATAAGACTAGTGGCAGACCTATATACTGAAACTTGGCAGGACAGAAAGGAATGGCAGGAAATCTTCAATGTGATGAGCAGGGAAAATGTGCAGCTGAGAATCCTTTATCCAGCAAGTCTGTCATTCAGAATAGAAGGAGAGATAAAGGTCTTCCCAAACAAAAACTGAAGGAATTCATAACGACTAAACCAGCCCTACAAGCAATCCTAAGGGGGGATTCTGTGAGTGAAATGTTGCAGGGACCACAAAGTACCAGAGACATCACTACAAGTATGAAACCCACAGACATCACAATGACTCTAAACCCATATCTTTCAATAACACTGAATGTGAATGGACTAAATGCTCCAACCAAAAGACATAGGGTATCAGAATGGATAAAAAAAAAAAAAAGACCCATCTATTAGCTGTCTACAAGATAGTCATTTTAGACCTGAGGACACCTTCAGATTGAAAGTGAGGGGAGGGAGAACTATCTATCATGCTACTGGAAGTCAAAAGAAAGCTGGAGTAGCCATACTTATATCAGACAAACTAGACTTTAAATTAAAGGCTGTAACAAGAGATGAAGAAGAGCATTATATAATAATTACAAGGACTATCCATCAGGAAGAGGTAACAATTATAAATGTCTATGCGCTGAATATGGGAGCCCCTAAATATATAAAGCAATTAATCACAAACATAAGCAAACTTATTGATAAGAATGTGGTAATTGCAGGGGACTTTAATACTCCACTTACAACAATGGATAGATCATCTAGACAGAGAATCAATAAAGAAACAAGGGCTCTGAATGATACATTGGATCAGATGGACTTGACAGATATATTTAGAACTCTGCATCCCAAAGCAATAGAATATACTTTCTTCTCGAGTGCACATGGAATATTCTCCAAGATCGATCACATACTGGGTCACAAAACAGCCCTTAATAAGTGTAAAAGAATTGAGATCATACCATGCACACTTTCAGACCACAATGCTATGAAGCTTGAAATCAACCACAGGAAAAAGTCTGGAAACCCTCCAAAAGCATGGAGGTTAAAGAATGCCCTAATAAAGAATAAATGGGTCAACCAGGCAATTAGGCAATGAGAATGAATGAAATATGGCCTTTTGTAGCAACATGGATGGAATTGGAGAGTGTTATGCTAAGTGAAATAAGTCATACAGAGAAAGGCAGATACCATATGTTTTCACTCTTATGTGGATCCTGAGAAACTTAATAGAAGACCATGGGGGAAGGGAAGGAAAAAAAAAGTTAGAGAGGGAGGGAGCCAAACCATAAGAGACTCTTAAAATTGAGAATAAACTGAGGGTTGATGGGGGGTGGGAGGGAGGGGAGGGTGGGTGATGGGCATTGAGGAAGGCACCTGTTGGGATGAGCCCTGGGTGTTGTATGGAAACCAATTGACAATAAATTTCATATTAAAAAATAAAAAAATAAAATTATGAACTTAAAAAATAAAAACATAGAAACAAAGTGACTAAATCAATCAACCAATAAAATTGTCCCAGTTTCAGATAAATAAATAAATAAATAAATAAATATGAGTGTTATGACCCAAAACAACACAATAAGTGCAACATCACACTAAAGACATTTTAAGTATTAAATACCATTAAGTATTGGTCAATCTACACCAACTCTTCAATCTAATAGGCTACCACTTTGATGGGCTAACTTTCACAAGCCCTTTAAACACTATTAGGATACTTGTTAAGATTTTATTTTCAGTGTTACTAAAATCACAATAAAAATGTCCTTACATAGATGAATAAGTCCTGACATTAAGAACAGGAAAGTAGAACAACGTACATCTATTTAAATATTTCTATTTTTATATTATCTTTGCTCTACACATTTAGTCTGACTTTAGTTAGCATAGTCAGCTTTCTTCATTAGTTTGTTTTTGCATAGGTTTCCAAATTAAATGCAATTACTTAAAAGGAATAATATCGCAGCTAAGACAGTTCAGGCCATTGGTTGGTTCCTAAAATAATTCCCAATCTTTTTCACCAGAGCAATGTTTAGCCAAGTTGGAAAAATATTTTAAGAGGCCCTAAATCAGATTAAGTGCTGACTTTCAGGTCCTGATATCTCGGAATGCTGCCAGGTAGCAATCTCTGCGATTAAGTCATTTTGCATTAGGAAAGCTTGTTCCGATGAAGCCCAAATGACTCATGGCTTCTAATTCTCTTAAAAGGAGCCTTGAGACCTGCAATGTTAATTACATTATGGGACAGAGTAGAGGAGTATTTAATGGATATAGATCCAAATTATGCATCTCAGGCTCCTGTCTGCAGAGTCATTGTAGTGTACAGATTTGTCCTCATAGCAAAGGCATCTTGGTCTCATGGCACTCATAGTTGTTGGTTTTTCACTTTGCAAATATATCTTTAACACATTAAATACTAGCTAACTTACCTGACTAATTATAATGTATAACATTTGGCCTCATCTGGCCCCAGCTGCAGTAGAAAACAACTGTGTTGGGCAGCAGCTGTGGGGACTCTAAGTGAAACACTGGATATAGATCCATGCTGAAAGGGGCATATTATAAGAATTGGTCATTTCCCCTGAGTATAAATGATAAATCTGGTGGGAAGCCTGCTCCAGACATCATTTGTCTGATGGAAGATTTTGTTATGCCTTAACCAAACAGACACTATCTACATTAATCAAGGATTCTTTGATTCCTGTGTCCTTAAGGGAATGAAACAAAGAGGTTTTGTTTACTGATATTTGTCTGGAAACACAGAACTTTATCTTCAAGAAAATCTCTTCCACTTCTCATTTTATACAACTGCTTTGGTAAAACATACACCTTTGCTGAAATAAAGGAATCAGATTATATCAATCCAAGACCTATATGCCCAGTTGCTGTGTAAACCATGCAGATATTGGGTTTTAGTCTCCATTTAGCCAGGGCATGCCAGGGTCATGAATGATTAAACACGTTGGTAGGGTTTTGGCTTTTTCCAGGCTACATAGAAGTTAATTGTTAAATAATGAGGTAAAATCATACTGGCCACTCTGAGTTCTAGAAACATCTCAGAGACAGAAGGCAGCATGAATCAGTACCAGCTAATTAACACACAAATTTCTCAAGAAAAGCAAAATTTTAAAGGGAATTTCTCATGGTGAAGTCCACAGAAACATTTTTATGGCAAATGCTATAGTGAATAAGATGTCTGATTTTATTTTTGGTGAAACTTACAATAAAAGTTGGAATAAATTAAATTGAAGTTAACCAAAATGCTTCTCCTGTCCAGCAGGTAACCTTCTTATAATCTAATCCAAGAAATATCCTATTTCCTTTTTGAAAAATCCAGGACTTTACCATTTCCCACAAATTTGATGTGATTTTTTAAGTTTCTGATGAGTAGGGCAAGTTATAATTATGCAACTATTGTTTTTGACTGTTCTTGACTGTCATGCAGATAAGAAACAAGAAATTGCTAGGTGACAGTAAGTCCTCAATAAACATCTGCAGGGTTGAATAAGACCAGTCTCTCCAGGACATAAATTGATACTGGGTGATGACTATGGTTAAATGCCCTTTAGTACATTCTGGAGGAAGCCATAGAAGTCCTCTTGCTGGAAAGCTCTTTATCCCAACCTGGAATTCTGGGAATTGCTGGCTGGTCTGGAAAATAGCGTCCCACCTATTTTTGCATCATTACTTTCCTTCTTTAATTTTCCCAAAACTCTAGTCTGGCTCCTGGGGCAGAATACTTTTGTGATAAATTGACCTTAATTAAGCTAGTGCATGGTGTAAGTTATATTAAAAGAGCATTTTGCTGCCAGAAAATCCATTTAGAAATTTAAAAATATTTACCTCTTGCTAAATGTGCCAGGCTCTGCATATTGAGTCAGAATGATAAAGTTTTCTCAGGAGTTGCAACCAGAGTCAATTGGGATAGTTTCCATAGTATGAACTATAACTTAATATTATTATCAAAGGAAAAACTAGCATTTATCATTGCTTCTCCTGCCCACTCCAGACCAATTCATCACATAGGACCCATGTTAATCCTGACATGAACTTCCTGACTTCTTCCTCTCTGGGCAGGGCCAGGCTATGCTGCACACTTTGGAAATTTTGATTGAAGTTCTGCCTTTTTATACAACTCATTTTTTATGGGTAACAAATAGGAGAATTCATTTAGAGATCAAAATAGAATGTTTCGATGCCAGACACAACATTATCATGGTCTGTAACTGTCAAAACAAAAACTGATAGGATGACAGATCATCTTGTTAAAAGAGCTTTGCTTCAATGGTTTGGCACTTCCACGCAATTTAGTTCCACTGGACGCAAGCCCCATCTCATATCAGGGCATCATTCAAAACCACACATACACATTAAATACACTTTTTATTTATGAAGGGAATTGAGCTTATTCACACTGGGTCTCACAAGTAAGGTCACTAATTAAGATCACTTTTAACACTAAATTTATATAGATATAAGATTGTTCTTGACTGAACTTTTTATTCCATGATTCAAGGAGCTTATATAGGATATACTTTATTTTACCACTGGAAATAACTAGTTGAAGTATAAAAAGATACCTTAGTATTTCATTATTGCAAAGTTACAGTCATCTCAATCTTAATTCAATTTGTGCATACTATTTACAGATGTTATAATAAAACCGAGTAAAGATTTCACAGTGAGACATTATATACATCGGTCATCTTCTCTTTTCACATGCAAAAGGATAAATGAAATAGGAGCATCATCTCAGGCCAGTCACTCCTCATAATGTCACAACTGTGTGAGTAGGTATTTGTATTTCTACTAAGCATATCTGTAAGAGTGTTCATTGATTCATCCCACAAACGTTTGTTGTGTGCCAATGTTATGGTGAACAAAAGTCCATGAGACTGACCAGGGGCAATATTAGGTATTAGGTAATACTCGGTTTTAAAATTCCTCACCCCTCTTTTTTCTACCTCTCTGCATTCTAGAAGTATTCCCTCTTCCTGCACTGTTCCAAGTGAGAAAGAACATAAATGATACTTAGAAGCCTGTGTGATTTAAGATGTTAATCCTGTTTCATAATACTTGCATTTCTAAAGCAAAAACAAACAAACAAAAAACTAGAAGAGAGGACTCCAATAAAATAAAAACTTTGATAGTGAAAGTGAAAGGTCTGGCCATGAACAAAATTTTTTTCTGCAACTTTTCCAGTAATTCTCAAATCATCATTCAAGGACACTTACTGTTATTCTTCCAAGATGGTCCATTTTGCTAAGTCAATAAAGTATCATAAACCAGTCCTGCTATTTATGTATGATGACATTTGAAGAGGCTCACCAATACATTATTCTCCACTTGGCTTGGACCAATTGAGTGCTGCACATGAATGTTAGACAAAAGAAGTCAAAATAGTAAGTTTACTACTTATGAAACCTAGAACAGAAATGTGGTATTGGTGTGCAGCCACAATGGGCTGCATTAAATGTATGTCCCCAAAATATAGGCAAGGTAAGAATGTAAACGAACCCTCCTTGCAGGCAGATTGATTACAGAAAAGAAGCAGAAGCTGAGAACAGCAACTCAACCTGTTTACCTAAACTCACTAATTTAGAATAAGTTGTGGATAATTCACTTCTCCCTCCATTGGGAGGAGAGTAGGCATGGAGATTGGGAGTTTAGTCTAGCTCAAAAGGTCATTAGCAAAATTAGGTAGGCAAAACATTTAATGAGCACTTACTAAGAGCCAGAATCTGTTCCACACATTACCTTTATCATGATTCATTTTTGTTAAATTTGTATGAACTAGATATTATCATTCTCTATTATACTTTAAGAAAGAGAAGCTCTAAAATATGGTAATCTGCCCAAGTGGCAAGGCTGGTACTCAAAGTTGGTTCTCTCCCCATCAAGAGCCAGAATGCTTCTTATCTCCACACACTGCTATCTAGTCACTGTCAAGGGAAACTAAAATCATTCACTCAAGACATGCTTCATTCAGATTTTAAGCAGGTGAAATGTTTATGTGTGTCATTTTCAGTCTTGCATTACTGACATCTGTAGATTATATATTATTCAGGACTCTTGATTGGACAGACTTTCCATCAAGGAAACAAAAAGCAGTACATTAACATAGGTGTTGGTTCCCATGCTGGTGTACATTGTTCATTCCTCCCTGTGCCCATCATGAGCAGATGACAGACAACAATCAAGTAAGATCACTCCATTTCCTCAGAATTAGTTGCATCAAATATCTCTCCTTTCTCTTCAGTTGAATAAAAGTTACTGAGAACAAACAAAAGCATTACTTGTGTCTACTTTCCAAATTATAGAAAACACACATGTATTTCAGAAGACACTGAGGTATAAAAAAATGAATATAGGAAGTTTATAGCAGTGGGCATCTTATCCTCAGAGCCATAAAAAAATATGAAATCTCAAAAGTAAAGGGGTAAAACCTGGGAAAACAAAGGATCCTTTGCTTCAGGTATATAAAATTACAAATCTAATTATTAACATCAGTTTATAACAATTACATTTCAAAACTAAAATTAGTTCATTGGTAAGATAGTTCAAATTCAGGGTTGAGTAAAAAAATTTTTGAATGCTTAATTTACCTGTAGCAACTCTTGGTAAGGCCCCTGGCAACTGACACCTGCACCATGACATTTCACCTCAAACACTTAAATGAATTGGTCTCTGAGACTGTCTGGGGTACCCGAGTGGCTCAGGTAATAATCTCATGGTTCATGGGTTCAAGTCCCATCTGGAATCCATGTCTGCTTGGGATTCTCTCTCTTCCTCTCTCTCTGCCCCTCCCCACTCTCACACATACATGCTCTCTCTTTCTTTCAAAATAAATGAACTTTAAAAAAAAAAGTTCTCTGTGTATCTGGGATGACCCGCTGCCCTTATCAAGTGCCCTTTCCCAGAAGAGATTGGCTTTTTCTATTGACTGAATTGTGTCCCTCCAAAATGTGTATGTTGAAGCCCATATGTTAATTAAGGCTAAAATAGGTCATGATGTTGAAGCCCTAATCCAATAGGCCTGTGGCCTTATGAGAAGAGGAGATCTCTCTCTCCACCATGTAAAGAAATAGACAAAAGGGAGCTTATACAGGCCAAGAAAAGGGCCCTCACCAGGAACTGAACCCTGCTAGAACCTGGATCTGGGACTTTCTAGCCTCCAGAAGGGTGAGAAAATAAATTTCTGTTGTTTAAGTCACCCAGTCTATGCTATTTTGTTATGGCAGCCTGAACTAAGACAGCATTCAACAAGGATTTTGTCAGTAAAAAAGGTAAGAGTCTACCATGAAACTTGAAGCAGCCCTGGAGAAAGCTGAAGCATTTTTAAAAGTGTCCCAACATGACAGGAAATGTTAACTATCATTTATTGATTAAAGCCAGATACTCTGATTTACACACACATACACAGACACACAGACACACATGAAACCATGCAAACACACATAATGCACACATACAATCTCATTATATGCTCCAAGTGGTCCTATCAGATTGATATTATTTCCCCCATTCTATTGACTGATGAAAATGAGTTTCATAAATGTTGATCAGTTTGTCAAAATATGGACAAGTGGTAGATCCAAGATTTGAAGCCAGGTCCCCAAATCCTATTCTTTCAACCATTATGGTTTACTGAATCTAGGCAAAGGGTACATCTTTGGCATTACATATTTCAGAAAGTATATTGTACTATATGCCTTCAAACCAGTCAGAAACAGCTTGACCCCAGATCCTTTTCAATCCCTGATACATTCATGTCAGTCATATGTTTGGCATTGAGAGGAGGTAAGATCCTTAAATCAGATTATGGAGGAAGTTTCAAACCCAACCTCTATATGTTCTTAGTCTTTTTAATATTCACCAATAACATAAATTCTTCTGAATGTCCTGCAGGGAAGGTAGCCCAGAAGCATGTAAGTCTAATACATTACATCTGAAAGGAGGAACCAAAACATGCTTTTATGGCCTTTTCCTTTATTTTTCCAGCCCCTGCAATCAGTCACCAGTAGACCACCATACCCACCACCACATAGCAAGCACATCCCAATCATAACTGCCATTTCCACTGCCTGAAGGCTTCATAAGCACAGTATCCAGTGGATAGCCAAGAGGAATCCAACCTGGTTTAGCATTGCAGGAGCCATTTCCTTGCAGGCTCTGGGGAAAGCAAGCTGTCTTTCCCAGCACCATCCATTTTGTCCTGAAGCAACATTGCAGGACTGAAAACTTAAAATAATCCAGTTAATGCAAAATATTTCCTCTGCCCCTCACTGAGTCTACTCTGAATGTGTGCCAAAATAGCTATTAGCAGTGATTAAAACTGTGAGACTACCTAGCGGAGATTCTCTCAGGAGCAAAGAAAAGTGCCTTTCCACCGCGGGCTCATCAACGCTAATGAAAGATCAGCAGAGAGCCCAGCCAGGCGTGGACTAACGAACCAGGAGATAGACAGCTGAAGAATATTTCTCCTGATTAATTTACCAGTGGTGTGTTATAAGAGAAAGTCAAACAGGTTTTGTATTTTTTATTCATGTTGCTCTTTTTGATGAGAGTCAGAAACAAAAAGCAAAATTCTAACTCTGTTAATTATAAATACACTTTGTTTCCTTTTGAAACAAAGCCAGTTTAAACCGTTGTCACTTGTTTGTGAGCAATCCTAGAGTACAACCTACATTTATAACTATAAAACTCAAGAATTGTCCAAGATTGTGCCAACTCAGCTCTTCCTAGGAACATCCCAGATTCACTGCAGCCACAGGATTATAATTAGAAGACAGAGAGGGCACAGTGCCTCCTGAATTCTCACCTAATTTTGTTTATTCCTGGATAACCAATCCAATTCTGGGAAAGGGGTTAATATCAGGTGTGGATCACCTCTTTTCACAGTAATACTTGAAAATGGAGTTCAGAAAATTATGGGATACTATGTCTGTCTTGTTTGCTGTGAACATTATTTTTCTGTGGGATGGCACCTGAGTTTGGGAATCTGTAAGTTGGAAGGTGAGCCTTGGGCCTATGTTATAGAGTGTAAACATAAATGATGGGAAAATGTAAAAATGATGGGAAACCTAGCCACAGCTTCTCTGTCAAGATGGCACACACACTGGCTTTCATCTACAGCATGCACATGCCCCATAAGTGTGAGGTCACTAAAAATCCAGGGTACTCACTAATACTGTGCAACCCAATGAGATCAGGATGCTATGTGAACTTTGTTTCCTGTCATACACTTCTATAAACTATGTGCTGTACTAGATTATACCTATTGCATCTTTTTGAGTTTGGCTGCCAGTTAGGTTGGACCCTTAATTATTAAAGTGCTATTGACCAGCTTTCCTTTGGTCATGGTAACATCTGAGGGACCTAAATGACCCTTATTGACTTAGTGTTGTCATTTAAGTTAGCCCAAAAGTTGACTTGGAAATCCTGGATAAACTTGGTATTCCTGTTAACTCTGAACTAGCCTTATTTTACCAGGAACAAGAGAGAGCCAAAAAGGCTTGGGATTTCCAAATTTGTTCAGATTCTCAGTCAAATGTTTACAATGAAATAATGATACAGAGAAGACCCATACTTTTTATTAACAGCAAGCAATGAATCTGTTATCTTGAATGTTTTTGCATTGTCATTATACACAGCGATCCTGGGACTTAGCAGACAGTTATCTCTGCAATCAAAATCAGCATAACTGATGTTCATAGGAGTTGCGCACATTCCTGGTTAAAGGGAGTGGTCTCAAGCTTAGAATGGTTAGTGGTTTCTCTGAGGAGGAAGCCCAGTTTGCACAGCAAAGATAGTACACTTAATATTATCTGCCATCCCTACACCATATCCTCATACTGTAGGTTTCATGAAAGTAGATAGAAAACTCCTTTAGCCCTCAAAATGGAGCTGTGTCAATTATTGTTTAGACAGGAAAATAGAAACCAAACTTGAATATTTTAACTACTTACAGTATCAAAGAAGGTGATTCACATGAACTTATATGGAAGTCACTGCAAACACTTTGTATTCCCATCTCCGTTATGGGTCTATCAGTTGCTGCCAAAAGAGAAAAATGGCTCCCCGTTTTTTTCTACCCTCCAAATGTCATTCAGCTGACTCTTATTGGTAAAATGTAGGCCATAAATGTCAAAGGAATGTGGAAAATATTGTTTTCAGGTTTCTAGTAACTGGGATACAAGTTAGAGTTTAGAATACTTGAGATGGTATTAGCTATCAATGGACAACATCTAACATACTCAACAAAAATTAAATAAGCCACCCTAGAATGGACAATAAGGGTGCTGAGAAGTATTTACCTATTCTATAACACTGAAGAGTAAAGGTCTAGAGAGAGCTGCCAATTATAACATGAACAAGATAAATAGCATAACTAGGTAAACAAATGAAAGAACAATAGTAAAGGAAGGCAGAAGGAAACAAGGATAAAAGGGAGAGATAACAAAAGAAAAATAGGGAACTAAAAACTCATTCTGGAAGAAAATTACCCAAGAGATGAAATAAACCTATAAATGCTTTCAGCTGTAGAAGAATTTAAGAATGCAAACTCGGTAAAACTTGAAAATTTCCAAATCAAGATAATTAAACAGAAAAAGTGAGATAAAAAAAAGAAAGCAGGTTAAAAGTTAAAGGCCATTAGAGATTCAATTATAATATTAGAAAGAGCAAAGTTATATATAGATATCCTTAGAATCCAATTATTGGAAGTCAGGAAAGGCCTAAGGTAATAAAAGTAAAAGTAGAAGAAACATTTAAAGAAATTAGATAAAAGATAACAGATGCATGAGGGATTTCAGGTCCAGAGAACAATGGCAAAGCTTGACTTTTTGCCTCCCATTTACTCACACCCACCCCCAAAAGACATGACATCAAGAAGGAGAACAAACTCATCATTTCTAGACACTAATAAAATACAACCTTCAAACTACCTATAACTAGAGAGGACCAAAAAGAAAGGAAAATAAAACCGAGAACTCTTATGACAGCAATCCTCTAGGTGTGAAGCATGGAGAATGGAAGGCTTAAAAGATTCCATGTGAAAAAAAGAAGACTGCCTCTAGAAAGAGAAATTGCAACAATAAATTGCCCAAATAAGGAATCCAGACCAGGACTTCATAGTTTATAGCCTTGGATAAGGGGGAAAGGACCAGAGGGGGCAACTTAGAAGAACTACGGCTTTTAGGAAGAACTAGACATAAAAAGAAGTGGTAAACCCTGACGACAACTCAGTGGGGAAAAGGAGGAAATGAGAGGGTAAATTAAGAATTTTGCAGAAATGAAAGACATGCCAACCCTTTCTCCCTTACCTACCAACAACACAACCATCCATAAAATAAACTGCACTGATGGGGAACAAACTAAAAATCCTGTTCATGAAATGAGTAGGAGTAAAATATAGCAGATCACCTTCATATAAAATGACTGCCATGTGTCAGAAGATGTGGGGAAATAAATACATACATAAACGGAAAGCCTTTTCTGCTGAAGAAAACACTTGACTCACTAAACATTAAATTGAAGAAAACTGTAGTACAAAACTTCAAACTATATTGAATATCCTCAATCAAGAATATGGGGATATGGTAAAATGCGTTGAATCAGAAATACAAAGGCAAAGAGCAAAATGTATAGAAACTCAGAAAGAAATGATATGGAAAGTTGAACTCAGGAAAGAAATAAAACATAAAACATAAAATTAAGACTAAATTACAAGGTACTCAGTGGAGGACTGATTGAAATAAAAACTTAATAGTGAGCATTAAGAAAATTTTTTAAACAGTAGAAGAAATATGAGGTAAAGAAAGGAATAAAAGTGTCAGAAATAAAGTGATAAAAATGGAAGATAGGCAAAAAGTTGAACCTAAATATATATATATTTTTTACTTATTTATTTTTTAATTTACATACCAAGTTAGTTAGCATCTGGTGCTATAAGGATTTCAGGAGTAGATTCCAGTGATTCATCCCCTGTGTATAACACCCAGTGTTCATCTCAACAAGTGTCCTCCCTAATGCCCCTTACCCATTCAGCCCATCCCCCACCCACAACCCTTCCAGCAACCCTCAATTTGTTCTCTTAAGAGTCTCTTATGTTTTGTCCCCCTCCTTGTTTTTATATTATTTTTGCTTGCCTTCCCTTATGTTCGTCTGTTTAGTATCTTAAATTCCTCATATGAGTGAAGTCATATGATATTTGTCTTTCTCTGACTGGCTAATTTTGCTTAGCATAATAGTCTTTACTTCCATCCATGTAGTTGCAAATGGCAAGGCTTTATTCTTTTTGATTGCCAAGTAAAACTCCATTGAATATATATACCATATATTCTTTATGCATTCATCTGTCAATGGACATTTGGGCTGTTCCATATTTTGGCTACTGTCGATAGTGCTGCTATAAACATTGGGCATCCACTAGATGCCAAGGGTTCGATTACTGGGGTGGGTCATTGTGGTGCATGTAGGTATGTATGTGCATGAATGGAAGGGGTGAAAATGGCCTCACCCAGCTATCCAGTCTGTAGTATCAGAACTCTGTGCTCTCACACACTGGCAATCAAACACCTCTCCTTTGTCTCTGGCTTCCATCCACTCCCTGCTTCTACACTGTCTGTGACCAAGCCATCAGCCTGCCAGGCAGCACCTCCCTTCCAAGTTTTATCTCAGATGGGGCTGTGTTTCCAAATTCCTCACTTCTGAAGGCCCTGCAGCTTTGACCTGCTCAGACCCTCTGAGGGAGGGTCTTGCAGACCACTGGTACATTTGCATGACCGTGCTGCTGCAGATGCCCAGAGACTGCTGCCAGGTGTCAGCCTGCCCCAGAAAAAGTTCATGCGATCCTGTAGCAACAGCATTTCAGGGATCACAGTAAATCATAACACCCATCTGGCACCAGGCTTCACCCTTAATGTCCTTGTTCCAACACCAGTGAATGTGGCTGTTCTCCAGCGTATGCTGGGACCTTTGCCTGTGGGGAGGCCACACAGCCTCTACCAAATGTCTTTCCAGCAGGGTAACAGCCACTATCCATGTGGCCTGAGTATCCCTCACACCTCACTATCTACTCTTGAGGATTTGTCCTTCTCACCAGAGCTCCACCAGATATCAAGCTGTGGAGTTTCCGACTCTGTGTTCCCCTGTTTATAGCATCTTAATGGAATTTAAACCCTCTCCTTTCTCCTTTCTCCCTTTTTTTGTTCAGTCCCTCGCAGTCCCTTTCTCCTTTCTCCCTTTTTTGTTAAATCCGCTCTTTCTCTTTCTCTCCAGCTGTTTTGGGGGGGAGGAGTGCTTTTTCTGTACTCTCCCCCCCCCGTCTCTGTCCTCTTTCTGCAAGAAGAAACAGCTCCCTAGCCTCTGCAGCTTCTCTCTCCCCCAGTTCACCTCTCCATGCCACATACCTGCTATGTTCTATGGTTCAACTTGTACAGATCGTTTTGTTAATCCTTAAATCAGTGTTCTAGGGTGCAAGATGGTTTGGCATTGATCTAGCTGCACTTCAGGGGTGAGAGGCAAAAAACAAGTTCCATGCTGCTCTGCCATCTTGGCACCTCCCAAAAGTTGAACCTATATATAAGGTGTTCTTAAAAAATGAAATCAAGACAATTGAACACAACTAATATTTAAAAACTATAAATTCAGGAGAATCTTCCAGAAAAAAAAAAAGTGTCCCAACACATATTCTAATAAAACTATTACTTTAGAGATAAAGAAAAAAAATAATTTCCATCATCTCCAGGCAAAGAAGGAGAGGAAGAACAACAAAGAGGAGGAGGAGAGGGGAGAAGAGGAGGAAGGGAAATAGGAGGAAGAGGATGAGCAGAAGAAGGAAGAGGGAGAGAATAAAGGAGGAAAGAAAGAGAAAGGAAAAGAAAAAAATTACAGAGGCAGAGGATTCAAACTGAGATACTGTATTTCAAAATGATAAAAAAAGAAAAGCAACAGGAGAGTAAAATTTTCAAGAAACTTAAAGAATTAAAGAATTTAACTATTTATTCAGCTAAAGTTCCTAAAAGTAATAAGGCCATAGACAAAGAGTTTGTCATATGCCAGAATCAGAATACATGAGCACTTCCAGAGAAATCTAACAGAGAATGGCTTTCTTTCAGCCAAAGGATGGCCCTAAAACTACACAAAAGGACTTATAGTAAATATTCTGTATGTTTAATTGAAGCACTAACAACAGCAAAAGAACATGATCATGAATTAAAGATAATATGTAAATATTATGTTTGGGCAAAGTAGAAAACAGCAACTAAAAACAAGAAAGAAAAGAAAAGTGAAAAAGTAAGATGAGATAACTGATAGTTGTCAATAGGAGTGAAAGGATACCATTTAAAGCTGACAGATGTGAACACTTAAGTAAAAAAAAATTAAGGGCCCTATAATAAGTATCAATCCAAAGGTAAGCACTATAATATTTTTGCCTTCTTAAATACCAAAAGAAAAAATTTAACAAGCAAAATGAGCACAACAAATAAAGAAATACAAACAGTATATATAACATAATATGCAAATAAATGTCTGCACAGGACAATAGACAAAATTGAGACCACACGTATAGTCATATCAATAAATATGAACAAGATTAATATGCTTATGAAAAGAAAAAATTTCAAATTGGGCAATAAAACAAGATGCAACTCTCTTCTATATATGAGACACACTTAACATGCAGTGATTCAAGTAGGCTAAAAATAAAGGCATTTAAAAATATGTACTAGGCAAATAGAAGTAATGAGAAACCAAGAGCTGCAATTCTAATACCAAAGAGGACTTCAAAGCAAAGAGCATTAAAAGAGACAAAGGACACTTTATAACATTAAAAGACACGTTCTATATAAAGACCTGATATTTATGAATAACTATGCACTAAATAACACAACAAACTTTAAGTATTGCAAAAAGAAATAGAAACACAATAATAATAAAGATTTTAACATATCACTCAATTGGAGACAAATCAAGTAGCTAAAAAATAAGAAACAATATAAATGGTTTAAACAAAATAATCAATAAGATTTACCTTTGGAAATATGCTAAATGCTATTTACTGACTATAAAGCATATTATTTCTTTTCAAATGCACATGGAATGTTTACAAAAATTGGAAATATACTAGGGTACTAATAGAAACATTTAGAAAAGCCTTTCTAACTATTACTAAAATTCCAGATTCAATAAAACATTGATAAATTAAACTACATAAAAGTGAAAAAATTGCATAGTAAAAATATGCCATAATCAAATACAAAAGACATAACAGAGAGAAAATATTAGCAGCATAATATTACAGATAAGAGACTAGTGTCCCTAATTTACAAAGAAGTTTAAAAACAAATACATCCACTCCTAGGCGTGAATTTATCTTCCCCTGAAACAATTTTGAAAAAGCATAAAAGGTATGTGAGAAAAAAAAGTTTGTTTTTTAATTTTTTTAACGTTTATTTATTTTTGAGACAGAGAGAGACATAGCATGAACGGGGGGAGGGTCAGAGAGAGAGGGAGACACAGAATCAGAGGCAGGCTCCAGGTTCTGAGCTGTCAGCACAAAGCCCGATGCAGGGCTCGAACTCACAGATGGTGAGATCATGACCTGAGCCGAAGTCAGATGCTTAACCAACTGAGCCACCCAGGCACCCCCCAAAAAAGTTTTTAAGACATGGCCATCAAGCAACAAACTGTAGTGATTCCTGATATATGAGAAAAAAATGAGGTAAGCCATATGATCATCCCAGTTCACAACCTTAAGGGAGTTTCCAGGATATGGCACAAGGAGAGGAAACACTGATGGAGTTGGTGACTTCCAGCATTGAACACATGGAGCTGAGAATCAGGGATCAAGACATCAACAATTTCTAGGGCTGAGTACTGAGACTGGAGAGCTACATCAAACAATTTTGAAGATCTGCAGAAGTTCCCCTTCAAGTATTCAGTAATAGTGGCCAGCATATGCCTGTTAGGGAACTATACAAGACCACCTAGAGAATCACACACGAGGACTAGAAAGAGCAGTATTGACACTCATAGAGGGCCAGAAATAGTGTCTACTCCCACCAGCTAGACTAAATAATCTTATAATTTATAGGGCTTTGATTAAAGTACTCAAGAAGGTGTTGCCTTAGTAGTGGGAGAATAGTGAGCACTAGAATGAGCACTGCTCCACACCTACCTAGCAAATCATACAAGCAAAAGCAAAAAGACCAAAGTGTTTCAAAGTAACTTCATTGTATCACTGAATCATGAAAGATAAAAACCTCAAGATTTATTGAAAAACAAATATATCCACCACCCAACCAGGTAAAACAGCCAGGTAAGATGTACAATGTTTGGCATCGAATCAAAGATTATCAAAAATGCAAAAATCAGGAGAAGATGACCTCTATAGGAGAAAAATCAGTTGACTGCAATCAAGCCAGAGCCATTATAGATGTTAGAATTAGCAAGCAGGACGTTAAAATGGTTATAGTAAGTGTATCCTGTATGTTCAAACTATTGAGTATAGATGTGAAGGGTAGAAAAAAGACCCAAATAAAACTTTTCAAGATGAAAATGACAAATTCTAATATGAAAAATGTACTGAATGGAATTAATAGGCAATCAATATAAGAGGTGGATTGGCATAATCAATTATGGTAAAAGTGTAGCATTACAAACTATCAAAAACAAAACTCAGTGAGAAAAAAGGAACTTTAAAAACATTAAAAATACATTAGTGATCTGAAGAACAGCTTCAAGAGGTTTAGTATGTGGTTAATTGGAGACACCATAGATTAGTGAAAACTAAAAAGGATCTATGAAGAAGAATGGCCAAAACCTATCCAGCATTGATGAAAACCATAAATCCATAGATCCAAGAAATTAAATAAACAAGAACTATGAAAAAAACCCAAGGCACAACATACCAAATTACATAAAACCAGTTACAAAGAGAAAAATTTTAAAGCAATCAGATTAAACAGATATGTTACATGCAAAGAAATGAAGAAAATATCAAATTTCCCAACACAAACAATTCAAGTGAGAAGACATTGGAGCAACATGCTTAAAGTACTAAGAAAAAAGAAAACACCCATCAAACTAGAATTCTATAATTGACAAAAATATCTCTTTAAAGGAGTGAAAAGCACTGGAAATGGTAACCACAAGGGTAAATATATGAGACATTCATATCTCCATAGAAGATACATGACAAGGGTGCCTGGATGGCTCAGTCAGTTGAGCATCAGACCCTTGATCTTAGCTCAGGTCATAATTTTACAGTTTATGCGACCAAGTCCCACATGGGACTCTGCACTGACAGTGTAGAGGCTGCTTGGGATTTTCTTTCTCCCTCTCTCTGCCCCTCCTGCTTGTACTCTCTCTCAAAATGAATAAATAAACTTAAATAAAAGAAGATAAATGACAAAACGAAAATAACAATACATCACAGGATTTATGCCATATATGTAAGTAAAATACAAGAAAATAATACCTTAAGAGCCAAGAGGGAAGAAATGGAAATATGCAATTGTAAGGTATTATTCATATCATTTAAAGGTATGATATCACTTAATGGTAGTTAAATATGGTAAGTTAAAAATATGTACTGAAAACACTAAAACAATTATTAAAATAATAAAATAGCTATTGTTAATAAGCTGACAAAGGACATAAAGTGGAATCACTTAAAAATATTTAATTTAAGCATAAAACACAAAGAGGAAAAGAGTAATAAAGAACAAATGAGACAGTATTCAAGAAATAACAAGACATAATCCTAACCATATCAATAATCACACTGAACATAAATGTTCTAAACATCCCGATTAAAAGACAGAGATTGTCAGGTAGGATAAAAACAAGACCCATGCCTACAAGAAATGGACTTTAAATATAAAGACACAATAGGTTACGAGTGAAAAGATGAAAAGATATGTCATGCTAACACTAGTCAAAAGAAAGGTTAAGTGACAAAGTTAATAGATAAAGTAGACAAAAGAACAAAGAAAAGATGCCCACTCTCACCACTTCTTTTCACTGTGTTAGTAGTTCTAGAAAGGGCAGTAAGACAGTTAATAAAAGTAAATCCAGGTCTTTAAATCTAGATCAACAGAAAGAAGTAAAATTGTCTTTATTCACAGATGACCTTATCAACTATTTAGAAAACCCAATAGAAACTATGAATACCCTGATAGAATCATTAAGTGATTTTTTTTAAATCAGTGTTCAGGATTCAGCCTTAACATACAGAAATTAATTGTATTCCTAAATGCTTTCAACAAAAACTAGAAAATGAAATTAGAGAGCAATACCATTTAGGTTGCTCTCATATTTTGCCTATTGTAAATAATGCTGCGGTAAACATATGAGTGTGTTTAGCTTTTTGAATTAGTGTTTCTGTTTTCTTTGGGCAAATACCCAGTAGTGGAATTACTGGATCATATGGTAGCTCTATTTTTTAGTTTTTTGAGGAATGTCTATACTGTTTTACACAATGGAGAGAATAACACTAAGTGAAATAAGTCAGATAGAGAAAGACAAATACCATATAATTTTGCTTATATGTGGAACTTAAGAAACAAAACAAAGGAACAAAAGACAAAGGACACAAACAAAAAAACAGACTCATAAATACAGAGAACAAACTGCTGGTTGTCAGAAGGGAGGTGGATGGGAGGAATGGGTGAAATAGAGAAAGGGGAATAAGAGTGCACTTATCATGATAAGCACTGAGTAATATAGAATTGTTGACTCATATTGTTCACCTGAAACTAATATAACACTGTATGTTAATTACACTTCAAATTAAATAAAAATAAACAAATAAATAAAATATTAAAACAAAAATATTGCATATACAGAAATATATTTGTAATTACAAACTATAAGAAACTTCCTAAATTTCCAAGCATGGGACATTTGTTGAATAAACTATGGGTATGTACACACTATGGAATACTACACAGCTGTGTGTAAGAATGAAAGAATTCTATGAACTTGTATAATGTGGCTTCTAGGAAATTTATTAAGAAAAAGCAAAGTACAAAAGTGGATTTATATTATGCTACATATTGTATAAGAAAAAATAGAATATAAGATATCAGACATATATCTGTTTATCTTTGCAAAAAGAAACAAAAGAAGAATAGACCAGCAAACCTTGAAAGTGGTTACTACAAAGGATAGAGGGGAATTAGGTAAAAGAGATATGGAAAGGAATTACATGTATCTGTGTATAACTTGCATAATTTTAACAGTTGAAGGAGTGTATTTGTTCTACGTATTCAAAAATTAAATGAAATTAAATCCATGCACTTACATTTCTTAATTTTCTTACAAAATTGTTTTAGTTTTCAGTGTACAAGTCTTGCAGATCTTTCAACAAATTGTGCCAGAAAAAAATAGTATTCAAAAAGCAAAAGAAATGAAATTTGACTCACATATCACATTTTATTAAAAACAATTAAACAAAAGGGAAAATGGACCTAATGTGAAACCTAAACCAAAGAATTTCTAGAGAAAAACATAAGATAATATTTTTGTAATATTTGGTTAAGCAAATATTTCTTATATATGATACTAAAAACACATCCCATAAAAAAGAAAATTTTGACAAATTGAAGTGTCTGCCCCTTGAAAACACTGTTTCAATAGTGAAAGAAAATTTATTGCACTGGGAGAAAATATTTGCAATTTTTATATCATGTAAAAGACTTGTATCCAGATTATAAAGAATGTTGAAAATTCACTAATAAGAAAAAAAATCAATTTTTAAATTATTTTTTAACATTTATTTATTTTTGAAAGACAGAGTGAGACAGCACAAGTGGGTGGGGAGCAGAGGGGGTGGGGGGTACCCAGAATCCAAAACAGGCTCCAGGCTCTGAGCAGACAGCACAGAGCCGGACGCAGGGCTCAAACTCACAGACCTCGAGATCATGAAAGTCAATTTTTTTAAATGAGCAAATATTTGAAAAGAAATTTCATCAAAAAAGATATATGAATGGTAAGAAATCATGCTTAATATCATTAGTCATTAGGGAAATGAAAATTAAAACCATGATCAGATACTATAAGGGTCCCATTAGAATGGCTAAAATTTAAGTGACTGATCATACCAAGTGATATCAAGCATGTGGAAGAACTAGAACATTCATACTATTCTGCTGGGAATGTAAAATGGTACAACCATTTTTTTTTTAAAGTTTGGTCATTTTCTAAAAAGTTAAATGTACAGCTATTATATTATCGCATCATTCCACCCCCAAGGAACTCACCCAAGAGAAGAAGAAACATATGTTTGACATAAATTTTCAGAGTAATTTTATTTATAATAACCAAATCTGGAGCAGCCCAAATATCTATCAACATAAATTGATAAATTTATAAATTCGAAACCTGAAATACTAATCAGGAAAAGGAAAAACAATTCGTGCAACAAAGTAAATGAATCTTGATTCCATTGGCAAAAACTATGGAAAATAAATGCAAATTTATTGATAGTGACAGAAATAAACTTCATTGTTGGCTGAGGAGTGAGGGAGAATATTATGGGAAGGATGGAGAGATTACAAAATGATACAAATAATTTTGTACCATTTTACACACTTTAAAAAAGTGCATCTTCTCATATGGTATTTATACTTCAATAAAACCTATTAAGAGTTAAGGAAGGTCAAAACTTTCAAAAATTGTTTAGAAAATACTTTATTTTCTCTAAGGAATAACTTTTGTACGTTTGTCAAAACTGAGTATTCCATTTATATATAGGTCTATTTTTGGATATACTATTATGTTCTATTGATAAAATTATCTATTTTGATGTCAATACCTCACAGTCTTGATTATTGTAGATTTAGAATAATTATTGAAATCACATAGAGATAACCTTCCAACTTTGTTTTCTTTTACCAGCACTCTTATGATTATTTGTATGCCAACTACACTTCAGTAATAAGTAATAAAAAAAAAAAAAAAGACCATACACCCCAATCAACAGGATCAAATGGGATTCATCCCTGGGATGTAAGGATGGTTCAACATATGCAAATAAGTTAATGTGCTACATTACATTAATAGAAAGATAGCAACCATATGATAATCTCAATAGATGCAGAAAAAGCATTTGACAAAATTCAACATTGTTTCATGATAAAAAATTCTCAACAAAGTGGGTGTGGAAGAAACATACTTCAAAATGATAAAGGCTGTATATGACAATACACTGCTAACATCATCTCAACAGTGAAAGGTTGAAAGCTTTCTCTCTAAGGTTAAGAACATAACAGAGGTGTCCATTTTCACCACTCCTATTCAACATAGTGCTGGAAGTCTTAGCCAGAGCAATCATGCAGGAAAAATAAATAAAAGGCATCCAAATATGAAAGAAGCAGTAAACTTGTGTCTGTTTGCATAGAACACCCTAAAGACACCACCAACACCTGTTAGAACTAACCAAATACTTTTTAGTAAAATTGCAGGATATAAAATCAATATACAAAAATCAGTTATTTTTCTATATACAAACAATGAAATATCTGAAAAAGTGATAAAGAATACAATCCCATTAACAATAGTATCAAAAAGAATAAAATACTTAACCAAGACAGTGAAAGATCTTCACACTGAAAGCTATAAGACATTGATGGAAGAAATCAAACAAGTAAATGTACACCTCATGTTCCTAGGTCAGAAGATTTAATAGTATTAAAATATCCATGCCACCCAAAGCCTTAGTTTCATGTAATTCTTATCAAAATTCCAATGGTATTTTTCACAAATACAGAATAATTCTAAAATTTATAAATTTACAAATTCTAAAATTTATAACCACAAAAGACATTGAATAGTCAAAGAAATCTTGAGAAAGATGAACAAAGCTGGGGACATCACACTTCCTAATTTCAAACTATATTATAGTGCTATAGTAATCAAAACGGTATAGTACTAGCATAAAAACAGACACATAGACCACTGGAATAGAATCAAGAACACATAAATAAAACCAAATTTATATGTCAATGATTTTTTGCAAAGAACCAAGAATTCTTGATACAGAAAAGATAGTCTCTTTGATTAATGGTGCTGGAAAAACTGGATATTCACACGCAAAAGAATGAAACTGGGCCCCTATCTTATACCACTTGTAAAAATTAACTCAAAATAGTTTAAAAACTTAAATGTAAGACCTGAAACTGTAAAACTCCTAGAAAAGAAAAAAAAAAAACATAAGGAATAAGCTCCTTGACAATGGTCTTGGTAATAAGCTCTTGTATATAATATCAAAAGCACAAGCAACGAAAGCAATGATCAACAAAAGTGGGACTACCTCAAATGTGAAAGCTTTCTCTCAGGCAAAGAAGGAATCAATAAATGAAAAAGACAACCTACAGAATGGGAGAAAATATTTGCAAGCCATATAGCCAAGAAGATGTTAATATTCACAAAATATATAAGAAATGCATGCAAAATAGCAAAAAGTAAATAATCCAGTTAGAAAATAGGCCAAAAACCTGTATAGATATTTTTCACAAGAAAATATACAAATGGCCAACAAGTACATAAAAAGGCACTGAGCACCAATAATCAGCAGGAAATGCAATCAAAACACAAGATATCACCACATTCCTATTAGATGGCTATTTTATAGGGGTGCCTGGGTGGTTCAATCTGACTTTGGCTCATGATCAGGTCACGATCTCGCAGTCTGTGGGTTCAAGCTGTGCTGACAGCTCAGAGCCTGGAGCCTGCTTCAGATTCTGTGTCTCCCTCTCTCTCTGCCCCTCCCCCACTCACATTCTCTCTCTCTCTCTCTCTCTCTCTCTCTCTCTCAAAAATAAATAAACATTTAAAATACATAAAAAATGGATATTATATAGACAAGACATACCAAGTGCTGGTATCGATTTTGTGAAATGGGAACCTTTGTACACTGTTGATGAGAATGTAAATTGGTATGGCCACAGTGCAAAGCAGTAAGGAGGTTTCTCATGAAATTAAAAATAGAACTACCATATGATCTGGCAATTCCACTTTGGGTATAGATTTACAGGACATGAAATCACTCTCTGGAAGAGGTATCTGCAACCTTATGTGCATTGCAGCATAATTCACAATAGTCAAGACATGGAAACAACCTAAGTGTCCATCAACAGATAAATAGATCATGAATATATGACATATATAGATAGTGGGATAGTCAATTCATGAAAAAAAGCTTAAGTGTCCATCAACAGATAAATAGATCATGAATATATGATATATATAGATAGTGGGATAGTATTCACCCATAGAAAAGAAGGAAATCCTGCCATTTTCAACAAGATGAATGAACTTTAAGGGTATTATACAAAGTGAAATAAACCAGAAAGAAAGACAAATAATGCATGATCTCACTTATATGTGGAGGAAAAAAAAAAAAACACTGGCAGAAACAGAGTAGATTGGTGATTGCCAGGGGCAAGAGGGTGAGACAGTGAGGCAGATAGGTGAAGGTGGTCAAAGAGTACAAATCCAGTTATAAGATGAATAAGTTTAGGAATCTAATGTATATATTGGTTACTATAGTTAACATATTGGATTATATATTTGAAAGTTGCTAAGACAGTAGATCTTAAAGGTTCTCAATACACACACACACACACACACACACACATCCAAAATGCAATGGGAGGTGGCAGATATGTTAACTAACCTTATTGTGGTAATCATCTCATGATTTATATGTGTATCTGTTCAATACTTTATAACGTCTTAGACTTGAGCAATGTTATATGTCAATTATATCTCAATAAAACTGGAAAAAATTAAACCCTCAAAATTTTTAAAAAATAAAGCCATTTGTTGGCCCTAGATGAGAGAGAAAAATTGAATATACCTGATATAAGCCAGTCATTAGGAACCCTGGAATTACTCATTTCCAGACAGATTGACATCTAAAATGCTCTCAGCAAGTCAGAATGCCAACATCTTTTAGCCAATAAACTTTTATATTTATAATGGGAATAATGTGTGTTTTTTTCTGAGATCTGAGACCCAGATCAGTTAAAGTACTCCAGGGTATACTTGCTATGCAAGCACAAATGTCTTTTTCCCTGAGTGGCAACATCTGTTCAAAAACAGAGATAAATCATTTCATGTATAAGATAGGTAAATGAGTAGAAACTGAAATAAACAGACATCATTATAAACACATAGGGCATTGCCATAGTGTCAAGGTTTATTCAACTTGCTTTTATGATTTCTTCTCATAAAAACAGTTAAAAATTTAAGGAAAACCTTAGTGAACAAGGCAGACCTAAATATAGTACATGCTGGATACCTAGATTAGAAAAAAAAACAACTATAGAAACCTGAAAAGAATTTGCTTTCGATTGAATTATTTGATTTATTTAATTAAAAGTATTAGAAAATTAAGTTTGAGGCACGTGGCATTAACCAGCAGAATCTTTCTCTGTAATACTAACATTTCAACAGTACAGTTATTTCTAGGCATTTAATGTTTACTTTGACTTTTTATCTTCCAATGCCTAAAAAAACCTCAGGAGCACATTGTGTAATAGAAACTCAACTGTATAATTGACTCAAAATATAAAGAAGAGAAAGCACAGATCTTATCTAGTTCCAAAAATCTTTTTCACACATTTGAAAATACTAAATACCAGCTTAGCTGAAGCCATTATCTCCCTGCTAAATATATATATTTTTAAGTTAAAAACAATGAAGAAAGAAAATATGGTTTAGATAACAGATCATATGGAATAGCGTCCAAGACTTTTTTGTAGTTTATTCTAAACAACAATGGAGACAGTGTTAGGAGCCTGGGAATTATTTTGCCATCATTAACACATCATCACACCATTTATAACTAGAAAATACTAGCAATTTCAATGTGAGGATGTGTGTATTTGTGCTTTTAGGCTTCTTTCCTTTTTTTGGTTTGGTTTGATTTGGTTTGGTTTGGTTTGGTTTTTATAAGAACTCTTAACATAAGATCTACTTTTTTAACAGATGTTTAAGTATACATTATTGTTATCTATAGGCACAATGTTGTATATCAGATCTCTGGTACTTCTTAATTGTACATAACTAAACTTTACATGCATTAAACAAGCCCATTTCCCCCTTACCGCAGCCCTTGGGAATCACCATTCTTTTCTTTGCTTTTATGAGCCTATTTTATTATTTTAACATTAATTTAGTTTTGAGAGACAAAGAGACAGAGAGAGCACGAGCAGAGGAGGGGCAGAGAAAGAAGGAGAGAGAATCCCAGGAAGGCTCCATGCTGTCAGCACAGAGCCCAACGTGGGGCTTGAACCCATGAACCATGAGATCATGACCTGAGCCAAAGTCAGATGCTTAACCAACTGAGTCACCCAGGTGTCCTGAGTTTGACTATTTTAGACATATCATAAAGTGGAATCAGAAATTGGAAGAACCCTGTACACTGTTGGTGGGAGTGCAAAATGGTATGGCTGCCATGGAAAACAGTATGGGTTCCTCAGAAAAACAAAAACAGAACTAACATATGATCCAAGAATCCCACTTCTAGGTATCTGTCCAAAAGAATTAAAATCAAGATCCCAAAGAGATATTAACACTCCCATGTTCATTGCAGCATTACTCACAACAGCCAATATGAGGAAACAACTTAATGTCCATCTAAGCAATTGAATAAAGAAAATGTGGTATATACATAAAATATATTATTATTCAATTTTAAAGTAGAGGAAAATCCTGTACTATGTGACAACATGGATGAACCTTGAGGATATTATGCTAAGTGAAATAAGCCAGTTGCAAACTTCCTTTTTTAAAAAATTTTGTTAATGTTTATTTATTTTTGAGAGAGAGACAGAGTGTGAGTAGGGGAGGGGCAGAGAGAGAGGGAGACACAGACTCTGAAGCAGGCTCCAGGCTCTGAACTGTCAGCACAGAGCCTACACGGGACTCGAACCCATGAACTGTGAGATCATGACCTGAGATGAAATTGGACTCCTAACTGACTGAGCCACCCAGGTGATGCGACAGACTTCTTTTTTTAACATAACTTTCCATCTCTTTCTCTTCCCTCTTCCCACCTCCACTCCTTTCTTTTCTCTTTCTGTCTTCAGCTCCAAGTCCTTCCTCCACAGGGGAACTAAGGTTTTCCTTGGGATGTAAGTCCAACAGATGACCAAATGCTAGCACTGCATTACCTAGCCCGATTCTGTTAAATTTCTCTCAAAGGAAGCACAGTTAAGTGAGAGAACTTTTCATTCCATCACTGCCCTTTGCCCACTTAGAGATTTAGTCATTTGAACACCAAAGCGATTTAACAGGAGAATCTCAAACACATCTTCCAGTTGTTTTTAACATCTCAAGGTCCAGTGCTTCTAAGACCAGAAGTTCTTTGTGATGCAGAAACCTAACGTTCATGCTGGAGTTCCTAGGGCCAAGTAAAGTTTGATACTTCATCATCCTTGTGAAGATGAAGGGCTAGAAATGGAGGCGGAGAAGGGTGGAGTAGAACCTAAAACACAAGCTTCGAGCAAAAGAGGTGTTAAGACAGAAGGAAGGCCAAAGACCCAGAGAGAAAGCAGGCAGTTAGAAACAGTTTGGCTTCCTTCCAATTTCAGGAAATTCAGGAAACACGACTAAGGTTGGTAAAGAATTTAAAACTAAATATGAGATATAGAAAGTGTAAGAGATGGACTATGTGGAAAAGCTCTGAGACCCAGCCTAAAGAAAATACTTGTAGTACAAAGGGGACTAGTGTGAGATGCCACCAATATAATGCAACTCATAGCGTGGAATTTTAAGTGTCTTGAACTTGTTTACTCATTAAACAAATGATATCATGTATTCAGTGGTCACTATGTGCCCAGCATTGTTCATGGTCCAGGAACAATGGAGTCACATGTTCCCTAATGATGTCTCTGCACTTTTCAAAAGACCTCAATGAAATGCTAAGGATTACACAACCATGGGGAGCCTTTACTGACTGAAATCTATAAGGACATTATTACCAACATATAGGAAAAAAATGAATGGAAAGGCATCCTCCTTGTATTTGGTGATACTCTGTGGGGTAGAAAGGTAAAAATTATTATGGCAGTGTAGTTAGCTGTGACTGGGATGAATTCATTCATGAGTATGCCTAACAGGCTTTCCCACAAAAAACAAGCCTCCCTAACTCTGTCAGCTTAGCTTTCCAGCATTAGAATCTTCCAGTGTACGAACTTACTTGGAACAATCACAGATGCTTGTGATTCTGTTCTTATTTTCAGAACTACATAAAGGCCACTCGACTAAATGTTAATGAGAAGAAAGGAATTATCAGTGGCTACTTGACATCTATGAATTCAGCACAAGAAATTTTAATACTTTAAGATGTTTACTTGCAGAACTGTCAGGTTGAGCTACCTCAAATTTGCAACTTTAGTTCCCTTTCCAAAATAAAAGGGAAATCTGTTTTCCTGGGGTCTCCTACAGTGAAAACAAAAAACAAAAAACAAACCCACTCCCAATTCCCCATCCCCATTACCCATTACCCACTCTGGCTGTTGGAAAAGACACAAATGTTCAATTATTTCTGTCAGCCATATCTACCTCTTTGAGATAATCATGAACATAATTCTCTGAAACCAATTTCTTTTAGATTTTGGAGTGTGTATATCTTGGCAATGTCTAACCTTGGGAGTCTCCTAAGAAGCTTTATCACTAATCCCTTTGGCCATATCTATCGTAATAAACTTACTAAACTCAATAGGTAAAAACAACTTACACTAAATCTCTACCTTAACATATGTGCACGCTGGGTAACCATATTGATTTATGGTCATGTGCTTGTGCTTCAGACAAATAGTGTAACTGTGTCTTTCCACAACAAACATCCAGCAGTACAGAGAAAATTTCATTTCAGTCAATGTTGCCTTGAAAATCTCTGAAGGATATTGATAACATGTAACTTTGGATGTTAAATTATTAATGGTTGACATGGGCTAAAATAAAATGTGAAATCAGGGTGAAAGCCTACAGTGAAGTCAAGTTTACAGGAAGTATTACAAAAACAAGAAAAAAGAACAGCATCAATAATCCAACACCTGGTAGGTTAAACATGCAAGCCTTACTGGCAAGAAAAATCATACCTTGTTTCTGGCTTTTAGGGTTTTAGTAAACTGATTTTCTTATTGGAAAAGGCAGCAGGAAATTCTGTCTTGATCTTATTCCTTCTGCTCTGGAATTAAAGAGAACAAGAAGGGTGAAGCAGTGAATTTCAGAAACACCAAAAAGATCATTTTATCTCTCAAGAAGGCACCAGCTTCATTAAAAGTCAGATAGAAAGATTAAAATGTACAGAAAATTCTGACTTTGTACCCCAAAATAGAAATAGTCATTTTATTAGAAACAGTACAATTATTTTTAGATCTTTAAAGAAGAGTGGGCTTTGACAGGAAAACATGAGAAGTGGTCAGCAAAAACTCCTTAAGTATAAACATTAAATATAAATATTACAGCATTTTTTAAAGATTCCTTCCTAGACATCCAAGGCCAATAAATAGTATGCCCGTCACTCCACTCTGGTTATACTGGGGCCAGGACTGACAATGTTCAAAAGTCAAGTCAGAAGTGGGCAGCTTGGTCCTGCTGTGTGGGCTGTCCCCCTGCTGAGTCTTCACTGGAGATCTGCACTTGACATTCACTTTCTACAACCTTCTGGAGACAGAGCCATGATAGAAGGTGGCGTAGGGCCACAGTGAAAACAGTTTTTTCCACTCTTCAGCAAATACAGGCTGTGCAAATACCTAAACACCAGTTTAATATCAATGTGCAGCACAGCTGAGCTCTGGTCCTGTCTGAACTAACAGGACAGAAATGTTCACCAATCTTCCATCAGCTCAGATCAGGGTCAGTAGCTTCATGACCATCCTGGAATTAGGAATTCTGTTCCAACCTCTTGCTTTGTAATTGCCTAAGACGTGTCCTACATCATCTCCAAGACTCTAAACTCCTATATCAGAGCCACTAGAATTATATTCTCATGAAAATAAATGGTGAACGAATGACTATATTCTTTTCAGCAGCCTTAGACCTATGTCTAAGTCTAGACCTATGTCTAGAGTATTTAGCTGCCACTTGAGAGACCAACATAAGAGAGGCGATTGGTATATGCTTGCCCTCTCTGGATTTCAGTTTCATCATGTTAACAAGAAGGAGGTTGAATTGGACATTCTAATGATCTGAGCATGGTTCCTCCCTTCCACTCAGTGCCCCATCCTCAGCCCTACACACCAGACAGCCTCACCTACTTGTAGCCCCCCAACCACATTGTACTGTCCTGCACATCTGAGCAAATGCTGGTGCTGCCCCCCTGCCAGATGCACCCTCAGCCCACTGATGATGCCATCCTCCAACTCTTCTAGCTCCACCCATCTTTTTATGATTCATCTCAGACATCAAACCCTTCTAGAAACTTCGCCCCTTCCCATCTTCCACCTCTAGCATCCCCAATCCGGATTTAGACCCCTCTTCCAAGTTCTCATAACATCCTGAACATGTTTTAATCATAACATGTGTGCCATCCTATGAACTTGTCTGCTTTCTTGTCCACCCCCCACTGGACCATGATCTTCTGGGCAGCCACCTTATTCATGTGTGCACTCTTGGCACCCAGAAAACTTCCTGCAGGAAGGTAGGAACCCATGTTAATTGGATGAACTGAATGGAGAGCAATGATGAGAAAAAGTACAAGTCACACTGTGTCTATTCAAATGCTTTCCTTAATGCTGTTGTCAGACTACAGGATGGTTCTCATCTCTTAGAGCAGTGCCTGCTACATAGTAGGAACTCAATAGATATTTGTTTAGTGGATGACAGAGTACTTTCTAATAGTATCCTGGATGCTAGCATTGTCCTCTTCTTGGAAGGAAGAAAAACTGGTATTGTCACACAAACACGCACACACACACACACACACACACACACACACACATGCACACATATGCACACACACATCTTTTGCATGAATGAAGACTGCTTTCGCAAGGATCAAATTCAATGCTAAAATTTACCCTAAACAAAGTGAGGAAAGTTCAGTACAGGCCAGTTGTTCTGGAAAATCACCCATTTCTGGAAGAATAAAAGGATAAAACAAATAAATAATCTTTATATTTATTACATTTTAAAATTTTAATATGTTGTATATATTGGGTTAAATATTTTATTAAACTTAATCTCACTTTTTATTTCACTTCTTTAATTAGAAACTTTAGAAATACCCATGATTTGCATTATATTTCCATAGGATAGTGATGATCTAGAAGCTAATAAACATTGTTTTGCTATGATACTATTTCCATCTTTGATAACAAAGCTTTTCAATTTATGACAACAAAATCTTCATCTAAAAAAGCCAACTATATTCCACTTTTCCAAACTAACTCAACCAAATCTTATTTATTCAAAACAGTGCCATCTACTGAGAGAAAACAATAACAGCTCTGGAAGTGATTTCACTATGTGAGTCCTGGCACAGCTAGGGTCTCTCGGGCTCATATATATTTACAGTGAAACAAACATGTAGTGCACCCAGAGTAAGAGCAGGATAAGAACTACTGCATTTTAACCTCTGATGCTCCATATATTCAACTGGCTTCTTTCCCCTCTTTCGGCTGAGTGTCCACTGAGGATGAGGGTGTAGATGGTGGTAACAGAGCATTTCCCATAGGAGGCATTGGTTTTTTTTTTCTTTTAAACTTTAAAAAAATTTAGTATATTTATTTTTGAGAGAGACACACACACACACAGCGTGAGTGGGGGAGATGGAGAGAGGGAGACACAGAATCCAAAGCAGACTCCAAGCTCTGAGCTATGCGGGGCTCAAACCCAGGAGACATGAGATCATGATCTGAGTCAAAGTCAGACACTTAACCGACTGAGCCACCCAGGCGCCCCAGGAGGTGCTGTTTATTGTGGGACCTTCCCTGTCTTCACAGATGCTCCTTTGGGGCATTACAGTGCTCAGAGCTTGCCTTTGTGCCTAAAGACATTTTAAATGCTTCCAAGTGAAGTCTCTGAATCAATTTTTACCCTTGAGCACATTTTAAACATCTCAATTTTACCCTCAAGTTCCCCAATCACCCTATCAAAGCCTTTTTCCACAGCTAGCGGCAACTGCCCACTGCTGGGTGGAGGAAACAGAGGAAAAGGGACATCAAAGATGATACAAAACAATTCATTGATGGAGAAATTTTGAGAACCTACCCACTCATCCCCTGAAAACAATACATCAAATGGAATAGAAACCATGATACTCTATGGAAATGTATTTTCAGAAGAGGTATCAGCCAATTTTGTAAATGACACTAGCACCTGCCATTGGCTACATCTTAAAATGGAATTATTAGTTAAAAATAACCTGCATAATTGTACTTAGGACTCCAAAGGTTAATGCTGGTCATTTTGGTTAATTGTGTATTGTATACATATGCATGTAGGTAGTTGTATGTGTGTGCAGCATGACTCTGCATGCACACATATGTTCACTCATTTGCACTGCAAACATAAAGTATTCTTTCTGTGAAATGTGATTCTAGATGATTTTGATAATATCAATATTTATGGTTTTCTATATTTTGCAAATTTTCTGTAGAATAAGAAAAAGAAAGGAAGAAGTAGAGAGAAAATAATGAGGGAGGGGAGAGAAACAGAGAAAGGGATGGAGGGAGAGAGAACTACTGTCTCAGAGCTACTCCCTTTAGAAAAGAATGTCAGCCAGGATAAAAGCCCTTTTGTCAGATAGCTTGGAGGAAGCATCTAGGAAAGCTCAGTAAGGAACTAACAGGATCATGCATGCCCTCTCCTATACCCCTTACTAAAGACATTTTCCCCTAGCAGGAATAGGTAGTATTGCATGCATTAAAAGTCATTTTTTCCCTCACATTCATTCAAGACAAAAGCTGTGTAATATTCTCCTGATATTGCCTAACCTAAGGTCCAGCTGACGACTCTTTTTTGGCATTGATTTTAAAGCTGATTCAGGTCAGCATTCAGGTGCTCAAAGGCAATAATTTAAAAAAAACAACAGAATTAATAATGGAGTTCTGGCACATGGAGAATGTTCTATGGCCACTGAAAATCAATACTTTCAAGAATGATATTGACCTGCTAACTAGTGAATGGCATTGCTAGGAGGAAACAGAATAACCTGAAAATTCAATTTGCATACATGTATTTCAGTTTTAAAAAATGAGCTTTATGTCAGATACCCTATTGTGTATGATGACCAGCTGTTTCTGGACTAGTCATCTAAATATGAAAGACAGATTTACATTCTGATGATCTCACCAACCTAAGACCAGACCCATGGGATGAGCACCCATTTATGTTGATTGATGGCCTTTTGTCACTCTGCCTTATAGGCTGTGACCATTTGAAACTTCAAAATGGATGCAGGCAAACATAACAGGCGCTCCCGTTCAATGAAGCAGAGAGACAGGACTGGGAAGTCAACCATTCCTGTCAGAAAAAGAAAATGTTCTGCTCAGACTAATCCTTCAGATGTTCAAACCTCTGACATGCTGTATTCCCAGTGCATACAAAAGTATCTGTGATAAATGCAGATAAAACAACTGATGATATTTCCTTTATATCAAAATATACAACATAAAAAAATTAATAATCCAGGTAATCTTTTTAACTCACTAACTACACTTCAGAATATATTCTAAATACATAGAACTGTATTCTAAAATTAAGGGACTTGTTGCAATGTTGCTTACAATCTTTAAAAATATAGAATTGATTAATAAATTATAACTAATTAAAAGAATGAAACACTGAAATCAATGCCAAAATAGAGTCACTAAAAATCACATTTTAGATTATTTAAAATATATCCAGGGGCACCTGGGTGACTCAGTCAGTTGACTGACTTAGGTCATGTCAACTTTGACTTAGGTCATGACCTCTGGATTTGTGAGTTCAAGCCCCACATCAAGCTCACTGCTATCAACCTATCAGTGCAAAGCCTGCTTCCAATCCAATGTGCCCCTCTCTCTGCCCCTCCTCTACTTGTGCACTCCCAAAAATAAATAAATATTAAAATAAATAAATAAATAAAATATATATGAGTAATATATCACATGAAAAAAGGTTTTTCCAATTTGTATGATCCCAATTTCCTATCAAATATATGTATCAGTATAGATATGATCTATAGATTTAATAACACTATGGATACAGACAGAAACAGCTACAGAAAAAACACTATAATTCTACCATGAAAATGGATACAGACAGAAACAGATACAAGGAAAACACTATAATTCTACCATGAAAATAATCGTAGAATTATGGTGGTTTTGTTAGTTCTCTTACATGTTTCTATATTTTCCCCCAAATTCCTGAAGTAATATGTAAAGTTTATATAAGAAAAATATTCATGTATAGTCTCCATGAGTTTCTATCTCAATATATACCTCTGTTTATTGAGTGTTAGCATCTTCTACTAAAGTTTAAGAAATAGGCTCAGTGGGTTGAGCGTCTGACTTAAGCTCAGGCCATGATCTTGTGGTTCATGAGTTCGAGCCCCATATCAGGCTCTGTAGTGACAGCTCAGAGCCTGGAGCCTTCTTCAGATTCTGTGTCTCCCTCTCTCTCTGCCCCTCCCCTGCTCATGCTCTCTTGCTCTCTCTCTCAAAAATAAATAAACCTTTAAAAAATTTTTTAAGAAATACTCAATTGTAGTGATCCTTAACACTGTAATGAAGCGCATGTCTTACTATAACAAAACATTTTTCACATCTGGGATGGCCTAAGCTCCAAAGGGCTGTGGGGTAAAGGCCTTGCATGGATCAAGCATTAGCAGAGGTCTGCCTGGGGTTACAGAGAAGATAAGGGAGGACACAAGCAATGTTTTTTATTAAGCTTAGAAGTTCCTTAGGCTGAGAGGGTTTATGAACATTACAGTATTAAAATAAATTTAAACTTTCAATTACCATTAACAAGCAGATAACTCTTAATCAAAATTGATGAAGGATGAAAATTGGCAGCTTCCAGGAATATGATTTTCAGCAGGCATAGATTTAAAGAAATAGAAGAATAAATAATGAAAGTGTGCAGGTAGATATTATTCTCTTGGCACACCACTCTTTATTCCCCCATCCCAGTGGGTATGTCAGAAACAGAAATGGATGAAAATGTCAGATTAATATCTTAATCTTCCTGACATATTAGGAGGTAGATTAGAAAATTTAAAGCAGCAGGATAACTTGTCTTACCTTCAGTTATGGCCATGAAGCAATAAAGATTTTCCTTGGTCTGAGAGTAACTTTACAAGTTTTTGACAAATCCCAAACATTTTTCATGTTTTACCAATAGGAATTATATGAGCTTCTAAAATTTAAACTCAGGATGTTTTATATTGACTTCAGATTTTTTTTAAGAATTGTTAGTTACTCTCCATTTGCATACTCCCCCTTTTTTAAAGTTTATTTATTTATTTTGAGAGACAGAGAGAGAGCACAAGCAGGAGAGGGGCAGAGAGAAAGAGGGATACAAAGAATCCCAAGCAGGCTCCATGCTATCAGTGTGGAGCACAATGCATAGCTCAAACTCATGAACAGTGGGATCAAGACCCTCTGAGCCAAAACCAAGAGTCAGACACTTAACTGATTGAGCTACCCAGGCACCGCAACATACTCCCTTTCTAAAACATTATCCAACCTTTTCTATCCTGCTCTGTACTCTGAGAGTAACCCACACAAGACATCATCAGGACTCCCTTGCTGGCTTGTTTCCAGGTGATTTCAGCCAGTGAATGGTATCACCCAAAGGTGAGAAGACAGAGAGACAGAACACGGTTCTTATTCCCTGTCCCTCCTGTACTCTGGAAGTAGCTATGTTATTTCACAACTACAGCTGCTGCTATGTGGCCCTTCCATGGCTTCAGCTCTTGCAGCAATTCTCTGTCCCTTTGCCCTAGGGTTGTCAATAGTTTTATTCCAGTGCTAATTTCTGAGGATCTAATCACTCTGCCCCCTGGAAGTGGAAGGTCCCATTAATTTATATCAATAGATAGTATACATAATAATATATGCATATATTTTAATTATTTTTATAATATACAATGTATATTATATGTTAATATATAATTAATATATATTAATGTATTAATATATAAATAAATACTATATAAATCTCGTTTAACATATATATTCTCATATAAATATAAAAAGCATTATGGAATACATTCTAACAGTGCTAGATCAAGGACAGAACTATTTTGGATTTACCATGTTAGCACACATAGCAGGGAGTGGTTCTGTTTGTTTGATTAGTTGAAGCCTAGTTCTAATAGTGTCCTGTAAGCAGTGAATTGAGATATGGAAACTTCTCTGGCATATTGTAATTAGAGGAAACTGGAAGCTAAAGTAGATGAAAATGTGGGAGTTACTTCTCATGTGCAAGACTCCTAGCTACTTCTCAATCTTATCCCATGACATAGAGAAAGGAAACACATTGATAAGGGGCCTCAGGATCTCCAAACTTCTCTCTGTGGCTCTTATGCAACCTTGAGATAATGATGAGAGATTTTGTGATTGACTGGGGTATTCTAATTTCAATGGGAATAATGTCAGCTCAGGGTAGCAGGGACTCAGTTGTATGGCTAAACTATCAGAGACAAAGTTGACCCAATTAGCATAATACACCACAGAAATGTAGTAGTAATGAGGGTACACTGACCCTTGGAAATGTGTACAGATTTATTACTGGTTCTCTATTAATGAAATAAATGCATTACCTCTTAAGGTATTCCTTGATTAATATAATCCACAAACATCCTGTCTGATGACCAAGAGAAAAAAACACAGAAAACTGAGGGACTAGAATGAATCCACACCCAGATTCTAGACCTAAGCAAGTTCACATATCCTTAGCTCCTTGAATGAATAGAAAGTCAGGGAGTCATTAGGGATGGACCCAAAACATACTGAAAATATTCCCCAGTTCTTTCCTAGAGAAACCTGCAGCCATTTAAAAAGGTGACTGTGAGAAGAGAGATGCTGAAATCATCAGTGTGTTAGGTTTTAGGTATTAGCTCTGAAGAGATACTAGTCTCAGGTGATACAAATGCCACAGCGATCAAATGATTAGACTATGGCTTATGGAAATAGAGTCTTGACCTAAATTTGTCTCACAGAATGCTCTGTGGTCTCACAGACCTACCCCGTGCTTATTTCCCTGGTTTCTGAGCATGTAATTAGAATAAACATACTTAGAACTGGCATAGCTCCCACACTGATGCCCTGATCTATGGAATAAGGACTAGTATGGTAAGAAAGACCAAGTGTAAATCCCCTGGAATCATCTGTTCCACCTCTGGACAAAATGATAAACCAAAAGTTATACTTCATTTCTGAAGAAATAGCACAGTTTAGTGTTATTATAAAAGACATTTAAGATGCAAAAATGGCAAATCCCAAAGGCAATTCCAGAATGGTTATGAGTTATTACAAATTTAATCACTGTGGTTACAAATGTTATGTGTTTATTAAGGAAACCAAAAAACTCTGGCACCTGTTATGCAGATATTTTGTCATGCACATTCGGTTCCAGTTAGTCAGAATAAATTAGAAGCAGCTTGCCTTCACCTGGTAAAGAGAGCAGTACACCCTTATTGACTAACTGGGCCCACTGGTTATGACAACTCTCCTCCTCTGCCATTATATAGTTGACAGAGACCCTGATCACATGATCTAGCATGCTGATTAAAGTATATGAACAACAGGAAACAGTGTCAGTAGCCTAGTTACCATGCTGCAAGAATGAGAAAGAGGAAACCCATGAACAAGGTGTGTATTTCTGAACTTGAAAAAGAGAATATCAGAAGCCTGTCTGGTTCTAAAACTAATGTGCAAAGCATCACACGCTGGCACAAAAAGCACAATGCAAAAAAACACAAGACACCCAAAAATGTGTGTGGGGCACTGTGGAAGACAATGTGAGAAGTGCAAATGATACACACAGAACTGTCTGGCCACTGGCTGGCCCTGTGACCTTAGTAAGTTTTCTCCTTTCTCTGAGCCAAGTTATCCTCTACTATCTGCAGAGAATAGAAACACATATAATTTAACAGTGATGTCAGCATTCAATGGAATGGAAAAGCAGCATCATATAGAGGGTAAGAGGGTGGCCTCTGGAACTAACATACCTGGATTTCTCTCTTGACTCTATCTCTTACTAGCTGTGCAATTCTGGGCAGATCTCTCGCTTAAACTCCTTCATCTGTAAAACAGGCAGTGATAGTATTTACCTTCAAAGTTCTAGTGAAGATTACATGAGTTGGCCCATAAGAAATCTGATTACAATGCCTCACATATCACTGATATTCAATAAATGTCAGCTATGATGATATAAATAACCATGATAATGAACAAAGACAAAAGTAAGGACTATGCAGTTGCTCAGAACATAGGAGAGGCTCCCTACATGTGTAACCTTTCCCATAATCCAATGATCCACATCCTCAAACCCCTTTAAGATTAAGATTCCAATTTAAACTAAAACGGCAGCCCATATCAACAAAATTGTAAAGACATTCATATAGAAACTATAGCCCCTTCAAGTCTAGCCAGAATCTAAGATAATCTGACTTGTTTACATTTTCTCAGGGTTCATCAATGCCTTGAACCAATTCATCTCAAATTTTTCCAAAATATCCAACTATTTTGTTCTCTTGTTTTGAGATTGTTAGAAGCCCATTCAGTACTTTTACTAAAAGTTCTGCCCTAACTAATCAAAACACTCCAGAAGCTAAAATATTACCAGGCACTTCTACACAGTTTGATGACAAGTAAGAAAGATCTGCGCAGACAGACCCATGAAAAATAATTATTATACTAAACTCAATATCATTCCTACCTCACCCTCAGACCCCATGGGGGGAAGAAATTGACAGCTCTATGTAACATGATTTAAGCATTCCAGAGACTTTTGGCTTTGCCATGAAACATAAATTTCTTGGCACTTTAGTATTAGTTTTTCATGTTGGAAAACTTTCAGAGAAAAATAACAAAAACAGTTTGACTAGACAATAATATTTCATACACATACACACACCTTCCTGCCTTCTCTACTGCATTTATATTTACATGACATGCTTGGAAGAGCTCATAGTCCAATACTGCACCCAGCCAATAATGCTGAAACCAAGAAAGTACTTGTATCTTTTAATAAATCACAAGATAAGCTTTGTTAGTTGTGGTACTCAAAATGAAAATATATATATTTGTTTTCTGAGGAAAAAAAATAGGTGTGTGTGTGTGTGTGTGTGTGTGTGTGTGTCTGTGTCTGTGTGTGTAGTGTGTATGTGTATTTGTCTTAGTTATTATCAAAAGATCCCTGTTTTTCTCTTCGTTTTGTATGCTTCCTTATAGTCAGGTTTTTCTTACATCCCTGCCTTGCTGTGCAGAAATATACATAATCATGTTAGAAACATGATGAGCCAACATAATAGCAGTGGTTCTCAAAATTAATCATGCATTAGAAGGTCTTGGGGAAAAAAGTTATTTAACATGGATTCCCGCACGTGACTCCAAAAGTTTCTTATTCAGCAGGTCTGCATTAAAACCTGAGAATTTGCATCTCTAACCAGTTTCCAAGTAATGCTGATGATGCTGGTCAAGGCACCACAATTTGAGAACCAGTGATGTAGAAGAGTGATCACAAATCTTACTTGGAGTCGTGGAATCAGGGTCTGGTCTCAGCTTTCATGTGTGACTCAAGGTGCAGTATTTAATATCTCTGGATCACAGTTTCTCAATAGTAAAATTATGAGTTTGCATTAGATGGACCTCGAGATCTCTTCCAACATCAGTGATCCATGAATTTTATGCTTTCAATGTGACCTCTCCCCCAAGGAAGTTTCCACACTCTACTGGGGAGCTGCTCCTCCAACACATTCAGGAATTTTTTCTTCAGATCAGTATCCAGCAGTGGTTTGCAAAGGTTGTCAGAAGGAACAAGAGCAATTAAATATATTTATTTCTATTTCTTATTTCTAAAAAACAAAATGCTTTGCAACTCTTTTAACTGTTCTTTGAATGCTTAGCAGAAAGAAAATATACTGTAGGCTTTGGTTTCAAATGGCCAGCCCTTCTCTTAACAATCAAAAGCAATATCCTAAAAGTCCCCTTCTCTGTTTGAGAGCAAAAGACAAGCACTTTCTGTGCAGCACAAACCAGCTCAGGGAAAGTGTTCAATTTCAGGGTCTCCAGGTTCTTATACCTCATTGATTGCACATCCAGAGGGCACTCGTGACTATGCTTCATTGTCCAGTACAGCTACACCCTATGCAGTCATAAATTACAAGTTTAAGCAATATGATCAAATCAAGTAGTTCTGATAACACTTCTTTAGATAAGAATCTATCATATAGCATCTCCCAACAGTCTCCCTGGAATCACCCAGCTAGGAAATCCCACCAATGTATTAACAGAGACTTGTTTGGGATTTAAAAAAAAAATAGCCTGCTGAGACAGTGAGGGACCTTGGGAATAAGCCCCTGTGCACCTGGTGCATGACCTGCTGGCTGTTAAAGCCAATCTTGCAGAGCAGAGTACTGACCAAGGAGCAAGCACAGACCAGTTCAGACTAATGGGAGACAGAATGGCTGCAACCAAATTTGACTTTTCATGGACTTTTCTCCTTATTTTAGTGCTAAAATACATGCCCAGAGGTGGAGACTTAACATGCAAATGAGACATACTATGCATGAAGAAGTATGTTCAGTCAAGTGCACCTGCATGCCTACTTTCTTGGGACTCCCTGCCCCTGAATGCTTAAGCATCTCTCCTTCCCTGCCTTACCCCCTTTAAAATTTACCCTGGCTATTGTTCCAGGAGTCAGTATGACACCTTTTTCATGACTGCATCGCCCTTCCATTTAGTGGGGCCTGAAACAGCCAAGTTTTAAAAACCTTGCAACTCTTTCTTTGATTTCCAGAGAAAAAAGTTGCAGTTTCCTCCTTCCATGGGAATCACTCAGGAGCATCTAGCTCTGCATCCTTAGTTTGGAGGAATAATCTTAATCAGTTATCCAGCTTTCAAAAATTGTATTAACGAAATACAGGAAAAAATGTTTAAGTATAAGAGGAATTTGTTGTGGGGCTGTCTGATGGCTCACAGAAATGATGGGAGGGACAAAGAACCAGGCACAGAAAATAGACTAAGTTATTCATAAGGACCATCTGCTGAAAACTCTGCTCTCTGTGCCACTCCAGTGGCCATACCACACTATCCCTCATACCACCAGCATTCCACACCAAATAATTTAATCCCATTAACAGAATAAAGGAGAAAATTATGATCATCCCCACAGCTGCATAAAAATAATGTGATGAAATTCAAAATTTAAAATAAAAATATTTGGGGGGAATGCAAGCTGGTGCAGCTACTCTGGAAAACAGGATGGAGGTTCCTCAAAAACTAAAAATAGAACTACCCTATGACCCAGCAATTGCACTAGTAGGCATTTATCCAAGGGATACAGGTGTGCTGTTTCAAAGGGATACATGCACCCCAATGTTTATAGCAGCACTAGCAACAATAGCCAAAGTATGGAAAGAGCCCAAATGTCCATTGATGGATGAATGGATAGAGAAGATGTGGTATATATATATACAATGGAATATTACTCGGCAATCAAAAAGAATGAAATCTTGCCCTTTGCAACTACATGGATGGAACTGGAGGGTATTATGCTAAGTGAAATTAGTCAGTCAGAAAAAGACAAAAGTCATATGACTTCACTCATATGAGGACTTTAAGAGACAAAACAGATGAACATAAGGGAAGGAAAACAAAAATAATATAAAAACAGTGAGGGGGACAAAACAGAAGAGACTCATAAATATGGAGAACAAACTGAGGGTTACAGGAGGGGATGTGGGAAGAGGGATGGGTTAAATGGGTAAGGGGCACTAAGGAATCTACTCCTGAAATCATTGTTGTACTATATGCTAACTAATTTGGATATACATTTTAAAAAATAAAAAACAAAACAAGTTAAAATAAATAAATAAATAAATACATACATACATACATACATACATACATAAAATAAAATAAAATAAAAATATTTTTTAGGAATAAAGGGAGATTGCTAACTTTATAAAGGATACTGCCAAAAATCAGTGGTAAGCAGCATTCATAAAAGGAAAATCTTGTATTTAAAAATTAGTAATCAGAGGCACCTGGGTAGTTCAGTCAGTTAAGCATCTGACTTTGGCTCATGTCATGATTCCCAGCTCCTGAGTTGGAGCCTCCCATTGGGCTCTGTGCTGACAGCTCAGAGCCTGGAGCCTGCTTTAGATTCTGTCTCCATCTCTCTCTGTCCCTCCTCCACACACACACACACACACACACACACACATACACTCTCTCTCTCTCTCTCTCTCTCTCTCTCTCAAAAATAAATAAATATTTTTAAAAATGTTTTGAATTGGTAATCAAAAACTTCCCAACAAAGAAAGGTCTAGAATGCATTGGTGAATTCTACCAAATATTAAAAGGAGTAATCCCAATCTTTCTCACATTTTTCCACCAAAAAAAAAAAAAAATGGAAGAGGAAGGATCACTTCCAAACTCATTTTACAAGGCCAGCACTATCCTGATACCAGAGCTAGAAAAGGACACTACCAGAAAAGAAAACAACAGACCAAAACAAACCCCTAATAAAAATAGATGCAAAAATTATCAATAAAATACTAGCAAACAAAATTCAACAGCACACTTAGAGAATCATTCACTCTGATCAAATGGGATTTATCCCTGGAATGCAAAGACAGTTTAATATATGCAAATCAATCAATGTGATACACTATGTTAATAAAATGAAAGAAAAAACATCATATCATCTCAGTAGGTGCAAAAAAAAAGCATTTGACAAAATTTAACATCCATTCATGACAAAAACTCTTAACAAATTAGGTATAAAAGAAATACCCCTCAACATAATAAAGGTCATATATGGTGAGCCCACAGCTAACATCATAATCAATTTTGAAAGATTGAAAACTTTTCCTCTAAGATCAGGAACAAAATAAGGGTGCCCACTCTCACCACTGCTATTCAACATAAGACTGGAAATCCTCACGTAAACAGTAAGGCAAGGAAGGAAATAAAAGACATTAAAATTAGAAATGAAGTAGACTCTATTTGCAGATTACATGATTTTATATATAGAAAATCCTAAAGATTCCACCATAAAATGGTTAGAACTAATCAATTAATTCAGTAAAGCTGCAAGATACAAAATTAACCTAAAAAATCAGTAGTATACACTATACACTAACAATGAATTATTTGAAAAAAATGTTTAAATGATCCCATTTGTAATACCATCAAAACCAATAGTCTTAGGAATGAATTTAACTAAAGGAGATAAAAGATCTCTATACTGAAAACTACAAGACATTGATGAAAGAAATCAAAGAAAACATAAATAAATGGAAAGACTCATATTCTTAGACTGGAAGAATTAATAATCTTCCAATGTCCATACTATTCAACCCCATCTATATTCCAATAGCATTTTTATAGAAATAGAATAAAAAATCTTAAAATTTATGTGGAACTACAAATGATCCTGAATAGTCAAAGCAATCCTGAGAAAGAACAAAGTGGGAAGCATCACACTCCTTGATTTTAGTAATCAAAATGGTATGGTGCTGTCATAAAAACAGATGCATAGATCAATGGAATAGAATGGAGAGCCCAGAAATAAACCCATGCATATACAGTCTACTAATATTTGGCAACAGAGACCAGAATACTCAATAAAGAAAAGACAGTCTTTTCAATAAATGGTGCCAAGATAATTGGATACTTACTTGTAAAGGAATGAAATTAGACCCCTATCTTTCACTGTTCATGAAAATTAACTTCAAATGGGTTAAAGACTCAAATGCAAGACCTAAATGCAAGATCAGAGATACAAAACTCCCAGAAGAAAGCAAAGGAAAAAAGTTTCTTGACATGAGTTTTGGTAATGATTTCTGAGATATGACACCTAAAGCATGAACAAAATAAAAAATAAATAAGTGGTACTACATCAAACTAAAATCTTCTACACACAAAAAGAAACAATATACAAAATGAAAAAAAACCCTACAGAATAGAAAAAATATAGACAAATCATATGTATAATAAGGATTTAATATCCAAAGTATGTAAAGAACTTCTACAATTCAATGGGAAAAAAATTATCCAATTAAAATGGGCAAAGAACCTCAATAGACATTTTTCCAAAGAAGAGACACAGATGACCAACAGGTACATGAAATGATGATGCTCAATATCATTAATCCTCAGGGGAATGAAAATTAAAACCACAATGAGATGTCACCTTACACCTGTTAGAATGGCTATTATCAAAAAGATAAGAGAACAAATGTTGGCGAGTATGTGGAGAAAAGGGAACCTTTGTTGGTGGGGGTATAAACTGATGCAGCTACTGTGGAAAACAATGTGGAGATTCCTCAAAAAATTAAAAATAGAACTATCATATGATCCAGCAATTCTACTTCTAGGTATATACCCAAAGGAAATAAAAACATTACGTTGAAATCCTATGTGCACCCCCACATTCTTAGCAGCATTATTGACAACAACCAAGACATGGAAACAACCTAATTATCCATCAACAGATGAATGGATTAAGAAGATGTGATGAATATATTCATGGAATAGTATCCAGGCATAAAAAATTGTGCCATTTTTTACATTATGGGTGGACTTTGAAGGCATTATGCTATGTGAAATAAGTCAGATAGAGAAAGACAAATACCGTTCGATCTCACTTATATCTGGAATCTAAACACACTCAGAAAAAGAGATCAGATTTGTGGTTACTAAGAAAAAGGAGGAGGAGAATTAGATGAGGTGGTCAAAAGCTACAAGCACCCTGTTATAAAGAAGTCCTGGGGATGTAATGTGCAACATGATGACTACAGTTAGCACTGCTAACTATATATGAAAATATATATGAAAACTTTTAAGAGAGGGGCACCTGGGTGGCTCAGTCAGTTGAACCTCTGACTCTCGATTTTGGCTCAGGTCATGATCTCACAATTGAGCCCCATCAGGTTCCATGCTGAGCGTGGAGCTTGCTTGGGATTCTCTCTCTCCCTCTCTCTCTCTCTGCCCCTCACCTTCCCTCAAAATAAATAAAGAAAATAAATTTTAAAAACATCTAAAAAAAGAAACTTGTTAAGAGAATAAATCCAAAGAGTTCTCATCACAAGGAAGAATGCATTTTTTGTTTCTATATGAGACGATATGTGTTAATTGAACTTGTAATCATTTCATAATTTATTTAAGTGAAATCATTATGCTGAATATCTTAAACTTATATAGTACTGTATGGCTGGCAATTATATCTCAATAAAAACTATTTTTAAAAAGATAACATTGATATCTATGGTTAAAAATTACAATAGTGGCCCTCCTTGATGGTGGGGGGAGCAGAAGAGAGTCATGTCAGGAAGGGGACATAACAGGAAGGAGAGTTCAACAAGACAGTAATGTTCATTGTTAATCAGAGTGATGGTTACAGTTGTGTGTTTACTTTGTAAAATTTAATCAAGCTGTGTACTTATAACTAGGATACTTTTCTGTTTGTATGCTATCCTTCTATAAAGGATATAGAAGGATATCTATATAAAGAAGTCTTTATAGAAGAAGATTTCTATAAAATGTCTTTAAAATTAGTAACAAACATGGACACAATTTTCAAGGAAATATTTTTATTTTCTTTTTAAAGTTTTTTTATAAGTTTATTTGGAGAGAGAGCACATGCATGCAATCAGGGGAGCAGCACAGAGAGAGGAAAGAGAGAATCCCAAGCAGGCTCCATGCTGTCAGAGCAGAGTCAGATGCCGGGCTTGATCCCAGGTGCTGTGAGATCATGACCTGAGCTGAAGTCAAGAGTTGGGCACTTAACTGACTAAGCCACCCATGCACCCCTCAAGGAAATATTTTTAAATGAAAGGTTAGTAAAAAGGTAGCAAAATGTATGACTTCCATCCTAGAAACAAAACATAATGTCAGCTGTTCAAGTGTTTATTAAAAAAGGGTAGGCTGCACTATATTAAGGAAGCTCTGACTTGAAGGCAGACAGAGTGGGTTTGCATCTGAGCCACACAGACTAGGTGCCAGCTGAGCCCTAGTCTCTAATCTCAAATCCACATTCCTGATTCACCTGATTGGTTCACCTTTCATAAGATGCCTTTGGCCAGGGAGCAGGATCATGTTTTATAATCACTGCTGTTTCTTCTGGAAATGTGTGGGAAACACAAGCAAAGCAACTCCTAGAAGAAATCAGGAGTTAGTGACTGTATAGTCAACACCATTTAACTAATGTTACCTTGATTTCTTTATTAATTGACCTCATGATTATGATAAAACTATTCAATATTTTGAAGCACGTTGCACTCTTCCTAGGTATATGGAAAATTAGTATAGGTTTTTTAAGTGCTCTAACACCAAAATCTAAGCAACCAGACTGATTCCAGAGCAAAAAAGCTGATTTTTTTTCTTCATTTCCTCTCTTAGCCAGGTTTCTCAAAAAGCTGAGCCTAAAGTAGACAGTGTATAAACTATTATGTTATTAGAAGTATAATCATGTCCTAGGAAATGTAATAACACATCAATCTGCATTTATCTCAAGTTTTGAACAGGTCTTCAGTTGAACATTCTTTGTCAGTGTATGAAAATTTTTTTTAATTAAAAAAAATTTCATGTCTCCCTCTAGTGTCCAAACTGTTATTTTACAATTCTGCCAGATGTTAAGTGAAAAAGTAAATTCTGATGGCAAAATACTGTTTAACATTCTAGAGAAAAAAATATTCTAAGTTGTTATGTGATAATGCATTGCTTAATGGAAGGCAGGGGTCAGCAAACATTTTAGGTAAAGAACAGATGGTAAATATTTTGGGTATTTCAGAGAACTTACAGTCTCTGTTACATAGTTTCCTTTGTGTGTTTGTGTGTGTGTTTTTTTTTTTTTTTTGATACTGTTTTGCTTTGTTTTAACAGTGATTTAAAAATACCAAACCCTGGGGCACCTGGGTGGCTTGGTTGGTTGAGTGGCTGACTCTTGATTTTGCTCAAGTCATCATCCCAGGGTTGTGGGATCAAGCCCTGCATCAGGCTCCATGTTGAGCATGGAGCCTGCTTAAGAGTCTCTCTCTCTCTCCTCTGCCCCTCTCCCCTTCTCCCTGCTCACACACTCATGCACTTTTGCTCTCTCTCTCTCTCAAAAACAAAACAAAACACACACACACACACACACACACACACACACACAGAAATGGACCAGACTCAGATTACAGTTTGTTTGTCCCCAGAAAGAACACCAACTATTATTAAAAGATTCAAGGTCCTGAGTGATTCAGTTGGTTAAATGTCCGGCTCTATTTCTGTTCAGGTTATGATCACATGGTTCATGAGATTGAGCCCTGCATCAGGCTCTGTGCTGAGAGCATGGATCCTGCTTGGGATTCCCTCTCCCTCTCTCTCTGCCCCTCTCCCACTTGCTCTCTTTCACTCTCTCTCTCTCCTTCAAAATAAACAAATGAACATGAAAAAATTTTTTAAGATTTATATTTTATTTTTATTTTTATATCTATTTATAATTAATATTATTTAACTTATTTATTATATATGGTGTATATATATATATATATACATACACATATGCTAGTACATATGCCTATAACATTGATACAGTTTGTCTTTAAAGGTAAATACTTATAACATCAAATGCTTACAAATATTAGTTTATAATGTTTATGTTTAGGTTACCATTCTGAAGAACCATAGAATTTTGGTAGGTTCCTAAAATTTAGAAAAGCCTCTGTCTCCGTGCAGAAATTCTTAGTACAATATTCCTAAAAGAGGGTCTGTTAGCTTCTGGTCAAAATGTTACTTTCTTTTAAGACTTCCTGACTAATAGCCAGATGGCTTTAACTGTTTAAATATCTGAATTACACACAGTTTGTTGAAATTTCAATCTGCATGTGATAATTCTGTTCTTTGGAGATATTCATGCCTGTCCACTTCATCATCCTCCATGTTTCAGTTCTTCAAATTTTTGAAGATACTATGTTCCCCACCTGACCCCCTTCATTGGAGATTTTGGACACCATAAACAAAGCAGTTACAAGCCTGGTCTCTGAATTTGCTGTTGTTCAGGTGTAGTGCCAGCTTTTACTAATTATTGTTACTTTGGACAAGACCCTTGAGCTCCCTAAACTAGAGAAAAGAAAAATGGTACAGAGTTTGAATCCAACACTTCAATGACAATATCTGGATTTAAATCCAACCCCATCTCTTGTTAGTTGTAAATTACTGAACACCAATGTGCCTGTTTCCTCACCAACAAAATACATGCAAGAATAGCACCAATATCAAAGACTGCTTGAGAGACTTATCAGAAACAATGTTTATCTAGTGATGGTGACATGAAAACACTCATAATGACTTGTTGTCATACATTTTCTTCTTTTATCAATAATTATTTGTACACATAATTTTTAGTGACTGATTAAGATTTTATCTTAAAGAGGCACTACTATTCACTCAACAATTCCTAATAATTAGGTAATTTTGCAGCTTTGTCATTTTAACAGTGCAGTAAATACCTGTGTACATAAGCCTTTGCCTCTAAGTGAATCAAGGTGTATTTCCAGATGTGTAACTACTGGCTCAATGAGCATAAACTCATTAAGTCTCATACTGCTCAATTGTTCTCAAAAATAATACACCAATTTTCCCTTCCATCAGCACTGTTTGAGTTGTGACCATTTAACTGCATCTTCATCAGTATTTAGTTGCTTTTTTTTAAGTATTTTCTAGTATTTAAGAGTATCTCATTCTTTTCTGGTAGCTAATAATTCAATTTTCTTTCAGCAATTTAAGGGAAATTATTAAAGAATATACACATGTATTAGAAGTTTAAAAGTATTTTAGAAATATATATGTTATACACATATTATACATATATATTATGCATATTATACATATATATATCTTTGACCACCTGAAATACCATGTTTCCCATCCTTACTTAAATTTGCCTATTTGCCTATTTGCCTTTAGCATACTTTAAAAATATGCTGAACTCACTTTAGAAAAATCTATTCTGGAGCATTTCTTCCATATAGTATCTGAATTTCTACAATTCCTATCTTCCTTGGATTAAGGCAGAGGAACTTTTGAAAATACAACTACAAGTGGATTGTATATATTGATAAAACTCTAAGATAATTCTGAAGTTATTTTACCTCTCTTCCCTGACACAAAGTGGTCTAAATTAAACAGATTCTTATGAAAATACATATATTGTATATAGTATTAAATATGCATGTTGTAGACACTATATAAAAATATTTAACTTTGCAAGTTCCCCAATTAAAAAATTAAAACTCAAACAGAAGTAATTACCAAATATCATTTTACATTGTATGTCCTAAAAAAAGGATTAAAAGCAAAGCATATTTAAAATATTTGGTTGATTCATAATATATTCAATTGAAAAGTGCAATATTTGACATCATTAGTTACTAGGGAAATGCAAATCAAAAGCACAATGATATAGCACTTCACACTCACTAGAATAGCTATGATTTTTAAAATGGAAAAGAACAAATGGAAGAACAAGTGGAAAAGAACACTCCACCTATCAACCTGGAGTGGCGTGCCCTTTCTTTGGTCTCTCCCTGGAGAGATGTGGAGAGATTGGGACTCTTCTACTTTGCTGGTAGGAAAGTGAAATGTGCAGCCACTATGGAAAATGATTTGATGGTTCCTCAAAAAGTTAAACACAAAATTACCTTATGATCTAGCAATTCCCCTCCTAGGCATATACCTGAAATACTTGAAAACAGGTACTCTGACAAATCTTCTTCACAAATGTTCATAGAAAAACTAGTCACATTAACCAAAAGGTGGAAACAACAAATGACCATCAGTGGGTGAATGAATAAACAAATATGGCATACACACACAATGGAGTATTTTTCATCCACAAAAAGAAATGGAGTACTGATACATGTTACAATGTAAATGAACCTCAAAACATTATGCTAAGCAAAAAAAGCCAGACACAAAAGGTCACATAGACTTGTATGATTCTATTTGTATGAAATACCCCAAATAGTCAAATCTATAAAGGCAACTTGGTGGTTACCAGGAGGTGCTGGAAGGAGGGAATGGGGAATGGCAGCTTATGTTGGGGGAGGTCATTGAAAAGACGTGACCACAGATTTACCAATGAGGTGGACCTCAGACCTCCTCACCTTTTCCCTGGTCCTTGGGACGAGGGTTATGCTTGCTTTCCCCACTCCTAGAGGCTGCTCCCAGGACACAGCTTTGAGATAGTGATGTTGTGTTGAGAACACCTGCACCCTATACATGATTGAACCCAGTTAAGGCTTCTATATAAATTGTAAGATTCAGTGGGCAGGCAGGAGAGGGTGGTGAGGGAGCATAAGGCAAGCTGACCACCCTGCAACCCCCACACCAAGGTGGGATATGTGTGATATTTCCTAGGCACTCCAGACTGCCCAAGAACAAAGGAAAGGGGAAAACAGATGGTTAACTGATGGAGATCACAGTCATGCAGGTCATGAGTCTCCATAAGTTTATATACATCTTAGTAAATTACAAGAAAAAGATAATCTTACCAATAGCCTAATCTCCAGAAACCTATAGACTCAGTTTCTTGGAGCACTGACATCATCCTCCCCTCCATAGCAATGTGGGAAACAAATGAAAGAAGGAAATGTAAATAAAATTAAATTTCCTTATAACCTGCAGCCCATTGACAAATACTTGAGGCAAATACAGAGTAAGACATTTCTCCAGGGACTCCCTACTATCCTCCCTCCCTACTACTTTCCTTACTAGAGGAAAAACCTTAGCTTGACAACAGCAAGGCCTCCAGGATCTTATGAGTCCTCTTTAGCAAATGAAAGTCCTTCTGGAGGCCTCCTTTTTGCCTTTACTTCCCCCCCAACTCCATAGTATATTACTAGTCACTTTTCACAATCTCACCGCAGCAATTCCTGCCCAGGGGTCCTGTCACATGCTTTAATAAAATCACCCTTTTTGCACCAAAGACATCTCAAGAATTCTTTTTTGGCCATCAACTCCAGACACCCACCATTCCAAAACCCCAGGAAGGGGATCCATTTGTCTTGCTGCTACCCGATACAAGCCTCTCCTATAAGTCCCCTTTGCCTATTAAAACTGCCACCTATCAATCTGGAGTGGTGTGCCTTTCTTTGGTCTCTCCCTGGGCATGGGTCCAGTTTCAGATTAAACTCAGGTAGCTGCTGAGACTGTTGGGAACCAACAGCTTAATGGATACATAGTTTCCTTTTAGGGTGACAAAGATGTTCTGGAACTAGATGATAGTGATGGTTGTGTTAAGGAAAAATCTGTTACATAATGGCCGACAGGACTGATAAGGGAATTTTAGTCCCTGCCTGAAGACTTCCTTTCTGGGTTCTTGTCCCCAACCTGCTTGCCTCAGGTGCCAAATTACTACTAATGAGGAATGCGGAAGTAACAACCTATAAATTGTCCCCTCTGTAGATGCTCTGGGCTCAGATCTCTGGAGAATGATCTCTTCTGGGCCCACCGGTGTAAAATAAACCTCCTTCCTTCCAAGATCTCTGAGTGCCTCTTGGTTCTTCTGCCAGGTGATCCAGACCAGTTTCCAAAACAGTTGCACAACATTGTGGAAGCTACTAAATGCTACTAAATCGTTCACCTTAAAATGGTTAATTTTATGTGAATTTCAATTTAAAAATTTTTTATTTCAATTAAAAAATAATTTTTTTCAATTTCTTAAATTTAACCAAAGAGGTAAAAGATCTTGTACTCTGAAAACCACAAGATATTGAAGAAAGAAATTGAAGATGATACAAATAAAAAGATATACCATGTTCATAATTTTTTAATTTAATTCAAAAATTTTTTAATTGATAGAGAAAAGATGATATAATATATCCTGTGAAAGGCAAACATGCTTCCCAACAAAAGAATATGCTGTCCTTTGTGACACTGAGAGACTAAGAGAAAAATTACCAGGTGTACTCACAACTGCAAAGAAAAGACCCCCCCCCCCCCCCCCCCGTATCCTGGAGGTGGAGGAAAGGATTAAAAGGAGAAACAGTAAAGTTATGAGGATTTCTGGCTGGGCCAGGCCAGGTCACCTGTGAAAGAGAAGGAGTTTAACACTTAAAGGTTATAGAATAGAGAACACAACACTTAACACAACACTTAATCGCTAGCGCGTTTCGCGTAGCCGTTCCTGAAACCCCCCCCCCCCCCCCCCCCCCCCGCCGCCGTTCCTGAAACCAGCCAGGGCGTGCCCGGTTGTAGTCTGACATAAAGGCGGGAACCAATCAAGTTCTGCTGAATGGTTTAAAATAAAGGCAGGAACCAATCGAGTTCTGCTGAGCGTTCAAATTTAAATGTTAACCAACAACAGCTCTGTAACCTCTAAAAAAGGTCCCTAACTTGTTTGTGTGGGGCTATGAAAGAAGTTGTAAGATCCTTACTCGGGGCCGAGTGCGCAGAGGACCGGGTTCGAACCTGCAATAAATGACCCTTGCCACTTGGCTTTGACTCTGGACTCTGGTGGTTTGTTTTTGGGGGGTCTCTCGAATCGGGGCATATCATTTGGGGGCTCGTCCGGGATCCCCCCCAAACCCACCAGACCCCAAGTCAATGGGTCGTCCCTGAGGCCGATCAGTGAGTGAGCCGGCTCTGTCCTTTTCTGTTTGTCTGTTTGTTTCTGGCTCTGTCCGTTTCTGTTTTTCTGTTCGTTTCTGGCTCTCCCGTGCGGGATCTGTATCGGTGACTGACACGGCCCTGGCAGACGCGCTATAGGGCAGTCGGTTGGGTCCAGTAGGAGACGTCCACTGGCACCCATCTGGGGCACCTTTTTGGGCCCATTGGAATTTTTCTGTTCGGGTGGCAGACACCCGAAACGCGCTAGCGATTAAGTGTTGTGTTAAGTGTTGTGTTCTCTATTCTATAACCTTTAAGTGTTAAACTCCTTCTCTTTCACAGGTGACCTGGCCTGGCCCAGCCAGAAATCCTCATAACTTTACTGTTTCTCCTTTTAATCCTTTCCTCCACCTCCAGGATACAGATGGGCAAATCTCAAAGCACTCCTCTTTCTCTCCTCGTTGCTAACCTCAGGGATGTTATAACCAGAGGACAGAATTTGAGTTTAGACATCCGGCGGGGAAAATTAATAACCCTCTGCCGCTCTGAATGGCCAACCTTTGGTGTTAGATGGCCAACCAAAGGAACTTTCTGCCTCCCTATAATTGCTAAGGTGAAATCAAAGATTTTTTCTACAGGGTCGCAAGGGGCATCCGGATCAGATTCCCTACTTTCTTGTATGGCGGGGTTTTGTGGAAAATCCACCCCCTTGGTTGGCCTCCTTCCTATCCTCGGGAATGTGTAAGGTCCTTGCCATGCAGCCTGCAGGTCCCCCAAAATCAAGGACGCCAGCCGCGCCCTTGTATCCCATATTGCCCGATAGTCAGGACCTACTATCCCTAGACCCTCCATCCTATCATCCCCCTCCCCTCGCACCCCAGGCCCTGCCCGCAACAGCCGCCCCACCAGTCGCCCTGCTAGTTGCCCGCCTAGGGGAACCAGGAGGACAGGAAGTGGCAGCTGCACCAGAACCGGGAGGACGGGAAGCAGCAGCCGCGCCAGGCCCCATTGAAAACGAAACCAACCGCGAGGGGCCAGCCAGCCGAACCCGCGGGCGCACCCAGCAGGAGTGAGAGAGGATCCAATTAGAAGCAAGAAAGCTGGTTCCCAGAGATGACAGTCGGCTGACATCTAACCCTGACCTCATTAATGCGGCTTTCCCCCTAACCAGACCTCCACAGGACGAATGGGACTACAACACGGCAGAAGGTAGGGGAAGGCTACTCATTTATTGCCAGACTCTGATGGCGGGTCTCCGGGCTGCAGCTCGCAAGCCCACCAATTTGGCTAAGGTATATTCGGTTGTACAGGGAAAGGCAGAGAGTCCAGCTGCTTACTTAGAGAGATTAATGGTAGCCTTTAGGCAGTTTACTCCCATGGATCCAGAAGTCCCTGAAAACCAGGCTGCAGTCGTTATGTCCTTTGTAAATCAAGCAGCTCCTGACATTAAAAAAAAAAAAAAAAAAAAAAAAAAAAAAAAAAAAACTCCAAAGGCTAGAGGATTTATAAGGTAAACAGATCCAGGATCTACTCCGTATAGCACAACGGGTCTACAACAACAGGGAAGCCCCAGAAGAGAGACAGATCAGAGCCACAGAGAAAATGACTAAAGTCCTGGCCGCTATAGTCCAGAAAGAACAGCCACCCCCAGAAGGCACTCAAACAATACGCCCTCCCAGGTGGCACTTAGATAAAGATCAATGCGCCTATTGTAAAGAAAAAGGCCATTGGATACGAGAATGCCCCAAGAAGAAACAACCCCGCCCCAGCCAGGGGCAATGGCAGCCTAAAATAGCCCCCATACTGTTTACCCAAGATACAGAATAGGGAGGACGGGGTTCGGACCCCCTCCCAGAACCTAGGGTAACATTGCAAGTGGAGGGGACCCCGGTCCAGTTCCTAGTTGATACCGGGGCACAGCACTCAGTTCTGGTCAAGCCCCATGGAAAAGTATCTGAAAAATCATCCTGGGTACAAGGGGCCACCGGAATAAAGAAGTACCCCTGGACAACTCAGAGGACTGTGGATTTAGGAATTGGGAAGGTAACCCACTCCTTCCTGGTCATTCCTGACAGCCCCTGCCCCCTGTTGGGGAGGGATTTGCTTACCAAAATGGGGGCCCAAATTCATTTCCAACCGGGGGGATCGCCAGCGGGGAGCGGGGGCGGGGCCGCCGCTCGTGCAGCAGCGGGCAACGCCGCGGCGTCCCGCGGGCCGCCGCTGGGGCACGCATCCCCGGGGCACAGGCCGGCGCGCGACTCGGCCTCTGCGCGAGCCGCCCCGACCGGGCAAAGGGACCAACCATTATCGGATGCAAATGCCGTCTGATTCACCGATGGAAGCAGCTTCGTTCACCAAAGACAAAGGTATGCGGGGGCGGCCGTAACTTCAGAAACCGAGGTGGTTTGGGCAGAAGCCCTACCCCCCGGAACCTCGGCCCAGAAGGCTGAACTAATAGCCTTAACCCAGACCCTAAAATTAGGAAGAGACCGCAAGCTAACCGTGTACACTGATAGCCGATATGCCTTTGCCACCGCTCATGTACATGGGGCGATATACAGAAAACGGGGGCTCCTCACAGCTGAAGGGAAAGACATCAAAAATAAAGAAGAGATTCTAGCCCTGCTAGCAGCCTTATGGGAACCCAAAAAGCTAGCGATTGTGCATTGCCCAGGACACCAGAAGACAACCGACCCAGTTTCCCGGGGCAACAATTTGGCTGATCAGACTGCAAAAAACATAGCTCGGCCCCCAGCGCAATTACTGACCCTACAGCTGCCAGACCCCGGACCCCGGGAATTGCCCCCCAGCCCTGAGTATTCAGAAAGCAACATTCAATGGATGAGTAAACTTCCTAAGACCCGAATCAAAGATGGCTGGTGGAGAGACTCCAAAAGCAGCATTATACTCCCAGATAAACTAGGATGGCAAGTTCTAGAGCGGATCCATCGCAGCACCCACTTAGGTTCCCGACGAATGTTGGACTTACTGAGACAGACTGGACTAAAAATCAGAAATGTCTCTGATAAGGTCGATCAAGTAGTTACTAAATGTACAGTGTGCCAACTCAACAATGCGAGTAGCAATCCTCAGACAACAGGGGTAAGACAAAGAGGGAGCAGACCGGGGACCTATTGGGAAGTAGATTTCACTGAGGTAAAACCAGGAAAATATGGATATAAGTATTTGCTAGTTTTTGTAGATACCTTTTCAGGATGGACTGAAGCCTTTCCACCCAAGAATGAAAGGGCGCAGATTGTAGCCAAAAAATTCTAGAAGAAATCCTGCCCAGGTATGGTTTTCCAGTAATGATAGGGTCAGACAATGGACCTGCATTCGTCTCTAAGGTAAGTCAGGGACTGGTTTCCATACTTGGGGCTGATTGGAAATTACATTGTGCATACCGACTCCAAAGCTCAGGACAGGTAGAGAGAATGAACAGAACATTAAAAGAGACCCTAACCAAATTGACCATGGACACTGGCACTAACTGGGTAGTCCTTCTCCCCTACGCTCTGTTCAGGGTGCATAATTCCCCATACAAACTGGGACTCACACCCTATGAAATAAAACATGGTAGACCACCCCCCATCATCCCTAACCTAAAAGATAACCTTATCAAAGCTGAGAACGATAATAGTCTTGAATTCTTGTTCTCCCTACAAGCCTTGCAGAGGGTCCATGAAGATGTATGGCCCAAATTAAAGGAACTCTATGAGACTGGACCCCCGCCTATCCCACATCAATTCTGACCAGGTGATTGGGTCCTCGTCAAATGTCATCGGTAGGGAACTCTGGAACCCAGGTGGAAAGGACCCTTCCAGGTCATCCTGACAACACCTACTGCCATCAAAGTAGACGGAATCGCCACCTGGATCCATTTCGCCCACGCCAAACCAGTGGACCCATTCTCAGACCTCATCAGACCTTCAAAGACAACCTGGACTGTTGATCAGACTAAGGACAATCCTTTAAAATTGACCCTACGCTGCCAACAGACTGAGCTGTAACTATGGTACTTGCCCTTCTCTTGATTGTTCTGCAAATTCTGTCTGTAAATTCAAACTCCCAGGACCCCTATAATTTGACATGGGAAATTACTAATTTAGAGACTCATGAAGTCTACAACAAAACCCTAGGAACTGCCCCATTAAATACCTGGTGGCCAGATTTATATTTTAATTTAGAAAAAATTAGTCCATTAAAAGAAATGGGAGGAGGTAAATGGAGGCAACTGCAAAGGAGGGTATCAATAAGTAGAAATGGATTTTATGCATGTCCGGGATTTAGGACAGGGGCAATGAAGCACACATGTGGAGAGTTTGAAAACCTCTATTGCGCAGCCTGGAGTTGTGTCACCTCCAATGATGGGGAATGGAAGTGGGACGTAAAACCCCAATTTATTGAAATGTCCTATGTCCAACCATGTACCCGCACCAGGTATGATGAAAACTGTAACCTTATTCATGTGAGATTTACAGAGGAGGGGAAAAAGGACAGGCGGTGGGTCTTAGGACTCACTTGGGGACTCTACTTATATCAATATCCCCTCTTTGGGACTGCCATTCAAATAAAATTAAAAGTCTCCCCTCGTGTACAACCGGTAGGGCCAAATCAGGTATTAGAAAAAAAAAAAAAAAAAAGAGACAAGTCTATCCCAGAAGGTATAGACTTCCTATGGAAATTGCTAACAGCAGCGTATGAGGACTTAAACCGATTGGACCCTGAGGCAACAAGGGCCTGCTGGCTATGTTATGATATAAAACCCCCCTTCTACAAAGCCGTAGGTCTAGCTGCCCCTTTTTCAAAGTCAGATGAAGATTCGCCAGCAGCTTGCAAGTGGAATCGAAAGGGCTCCCGCCTCACACTGCAAGTCACTGGCAATGGGACTTGTATAGGAAAGGTCCCCTCTAGCCATATCCAGCTCTGTGCCCAGACTAGTCACCCTATAGGTGAATCTAAATGGATGATTCCAGCTCCTGACAGCTGGTGGATTTGTTCTAAGACAGGGCTCACCTCATGTGTTAACAGGGATGTTTTTAATTTGTCATATTTTAATGTTTTAATATTGTATCATGATATTAATATTTCCAAGGGTAATTTACCACCGAGAAAATGTTATATATGATCTGTGGACAGAAGGGACAGAAGCAAGAGAGTCAATAAGAACAAAACGGGAACCCTTTACAGCCATAACCTTGGCCACCTTTTTTGGCCTCCGTGCTATAGGGGCAGGAACAGGGATCTCATCACTAGCCATCCAGCACCGGGGGTTCAATAGCCTAAGGGCAGCCATTGATGAGGATATAGCCAGACTTGAGGACTCAATCTCGCACCTCGAAAAATCTCTGACCTCCTTTCTGAAGTGGTCCTACAGAACCGAAGGGGGCTAGATCTAGTCTTCCTCCAACAGGGAGGTATATGTGCAGCCTTAAGAGAAGAATGTTGTTTTTATGCTGACCACACCAGAGTAGTCCGAGAGTCCATGGCTAAAGTTAGAGAAGGCCTGGCCAAACGGAAGCGTGAACAAGAACAACAACAAGGCTGGTTTGAGTCTTGGTTCAATCAGTCCCCATGGCTAGCCACCCTGCTTTCTGCTCTAGCTGGACCCCTTATACTCCTCCTTCTCCTCCTCACCCTCGGGCCTTATATTATTAATAAACTAGTTGCCTTTATCAGAGACCGAGTTAACACGATCCAACTGATGGTCCTTAGGACCCAATACCAACCCGTCATTACTGAAACATTTGAGTCAGACACATAAGATCCAAGATTGGCTCTTAAGGCACCAAAGAGAGAGGGGAATGAGAGACTAAGAGAAAAATTACCAGGTGTACTCACAACTGCAAAGAAAAGATCCCCCCCGCCCCCCACCGTTCCCGAAACCAGCCAGGGCATGCCCGGTTGTAGTCTGACATAAAGGCGGGAACCAATCAAGTTCTACTGAATGGTTTAAAATAAAGGCGGGAACCAATCGAGTTCTGCTGAGCGTTCAAATTTAAATGTTAACCAACAACAGCTCTGTAACCTCTAAAAAAGGTCCCTAACTTGTTTGTGCAGGGCTATAAAAGAAGCTGTAAGATCCTTACTCGGGGCCTCTTAGCGCCACCAGCAATGAGTGCACGGAGGACCGGGTTCGAACCTGCAATAAACGACCCTTGCCGCTTGGCTTTGACTCTGGACTCTGGTGGTTTGTTTTCGGGGAGGGGTCTCTCAAATCGGGGCATATCAACACCAGGATCTATATCTTTTTCCCCACATAGTTTGTCCTAAGTTACTATAATCTTAACCTTTTTGAAAAGTTTTAAAAAATAAACAACCCAATATCAATCCCATGCTTTTATGTTTTTAACCAGTGTTGTTAATTCAAAGTAATAATTTGTAAAGAGCACAAAAGGAAGGGCATTTTGGAGCTTGCAGGGTGAGGAAGGGGTAACACAAGTGACAAAATCCCAGTTTTATTGAAAAAAATATACTCTTCCCAGAAATGCATTCCATCAGAAGAATTCAATCAGATACATATTTTCTTCTAAAACTCAATTGACCTCTAAATTTATTCCCAATATTTAGAAGAGAAATAAAGTCACTGATATGGAATAAAGATACTACACTTCAGTTGACAAAAAAAGGAAAATATATTTATTATTTGGCATAATTAAGGTACAGAATGTGGTCAGTGCTCAATTAGCAAGTATGCTTGGAGCCTATGTACATATTTGTATCCTGTTTTGCTTCCATGAATTTCTAAGGACTAAAAAATGAATCAGGTGACACCACCCTCATCAGGATCAACTTTGCATATGATGTTATACATTTGGAACTAGAAAGAAAGTTTATTTGAAATGGTCTCTTTCTCAATTATTTGTATATTTCTGCATATTATAATCATAAATCTATATACTTAACAAAACCATAAAACTGTACATCTCTAAGTGTCAGATTGACAAAAGTCCTAATAAAATTAACACTTGAGTTAAATTAACAAAATTAACATTATCTATAAAATTTATTTAATTGAATACATTGAGAGAATAATAAATTATTTCTCCAACACATTTTATGACTACTAAGACTAAAGCTTTAGGAATCCAAGAAAACTAACCAAGTTTTCAATACCGCAGTCAGATCAGAGATGCAGTAAATTAGAAGTTTCCAAAGCTAATTAATGTTATTTGAAGGCACTATTTTCATTGTCTTCAGGAAGAGATTCCATTCTCTCTTCCTGTCTTAAAGTCTTTCATAACTTAACCCTGTCATTAGACCACTAACTGAGCACAAACCAATTCTCATTGTGTTTTAAGGTTAATCTGGTGGAGTTAATTACTTTGTATTTTTAAAGGAGTCTAAAAGTTAAACTCTTTTGCTTTATTTTAATGTTTAAAATCTGTATAATTTTTTTAGCCAAGTTGATTTAGAGCTAAAGCACACAAGAACTACTTAACACTTGGTTGATGGATAATATCAACACCTTAAGATATAGTTCACAACTTTAAGTGAATATGCAGTTTTATACAAGTAATAATTTAACAAATGCAGTCCCCTGTAATAAAAATATCTTGATAAAGTTTTTATGACAAATACTCAAAAGCAAGTATACTGACTCATAACCTCTCTCCAAACAAAGAAAGAAAAAGCAGGTCTAATAGCAAAATTAACTGGGGAAAGCTTTTTTTACCTCTTCAACAAACAGACTTGGGCAGAAATGAACTTTATAATGACAAAATACAGAGTAAGTATACAGATTTTAACACTTGCTTTAACACTTACATAATGCTTTTCTCTTTCTCTATAGTAAGTTAATAGCCAGTTCAGTGTTTGTAAGTTAAAGCCCCTCTGTCAATAGGATTAACCTGAGTTAGCCTTTAACAATTTACTGGATAATACAAAAAACAATAGAAATAGGATTTTCAGCCTTTATTGAAAGTCTTGTAATGTCCCTGAAACAGATCATGATTACAATGTGCCTAGAACAGGGGAGGGAGCACAGGACACAGCATCTATGGGTCTCCTGGACAGTTCATTATGAATTATATGAGTCAGATATCACTTCTTGAACTTTGGGAATTCAAAGCCATTAGTTTTTACCCACTCAAGGTAGTGTGTGTGTGTGTGTGTGTGTGTGTGTGTATTTGATGATATATATACTGATTATATATATTATTATATATATGCACATGGCTTACTCTGTTCTGAACACTGCTGTAAGTGGTTTATATAAGTCATCCAACCCTCTGAACCAACTTAACCAAAAGTTACTGTAAACCTAACAGACAATAACTTTTTATTAATATAATTTATTGTCAAGTTAGCTAACATACAATGTATACAGTGTTCTCTTGACTTCAGGAGTAGATTCCCATGATTCATTGTTTACATACAACACCCAGTGCTCATCCCAGCAAGTGCCCTCCTCAATATCCATCATCCATTTTCCAGCCTCCCTCACCACCCCCATCCACCCTCAGTTTGTTCTCTGTATTTAAGAGTCTCTTATGGTTTGCCTCTCTCTGTGTTTGAAACTATTTTTTTCCCTTCTCTTTCCCCATGGTCTTCTGATAAGTTTCTCAAATTCCACATGAGTGAAAACATATGATATCTGTTTTATCTGACTGACTTATTTTATTTAGCATAATACCCTCAAGTTCCCATCCACGTTTTTGCAAAAGGCAAGATTTCATTCTTTTTCACTGTCAGGTAGTATTCCATTGTATATATAAACCACATCGTCTTTATCCATTCATCAGATGATGGACATTTGGACTCTTTCCATAATTTGGTTATTGGTGAAAGCATTGTTATAAACATTGGGGTACGTGTGTCCCTATGAATCAGCACTCCTGTGTCTTTTGGATAAATTCCTAGTAGTGCTATTGCTGGGTCATAGGGTAATTCTATTTTTAATTTTTTTGAGGAATCTCCACACTGTTTTCCAGAGCCACTGTACCAGTTTGCATTCCCACCAAAACTGCAAGAGGATTCTCGTTTCTCCACATCCTCCCCAACATCTGTTGTTGCCTGAGTTGTTAATTTTAGCTGCTCTGACCAGTGTGAGGTGGTATATCAATGTTATTTTGATTTCTATTTCCCTGATGCTGAGTGATGTTGAGCATCTTTTCATGTATCTGTTGGTCATCTGCATGTCTTCTTTGGAAAAGTGTATATTCATGTCTTCTGCCCATTTCTTCACTGGATTATTTGTTTTTTGTGTGTTGAGTTTGGTAAGTTCTTTATAGATTTTGGATACTAATCTTTTATCCAATATGTCATTTACAAATGTCTTCTCCAATACTCTTGGTTGCCTTTTAGTTCTGTTCATTGTTTCTTTTGCATTGCAGAAAGTTTTTTTCTCAATGAGGTCCCAATAGTTCATTTTTGCTTTTATTTCCCTTGCCTCCAGAGACATATCACATAAGAAGTTGCTGTGGCTGAGGTCAGAGGTTGTTGCCTGTTTTCCCTCTAGAGTTTTGATGGTTTCCTGTCTCATGTCTAGGTCTTTCATCCATTTTGAGTTTATTTTTGTGTATGGTGTAAGAAAGTGGTCCAGTTTCATTCTTTTGTATTTTGCTATCCAGTTCTCCCAGCACCATTTGCGAAAGAGACTGTCTTTATTCCATTGGATACTCTTTCTTGCTTTCTCACAGATTAGTTGGCCATGCATTTGTTCTGGGTTCTATATTCTATGCAATTGTTCTATGTGTCTGTTTTTGTGCCAATACCATACTGTCTTCGTGATTACAGCATTCTGGTAAAGGCTAAAGTCCGGGATTGTAATGCCTTCCACTTTGGTTTTCTTTTTCAACATTACTTTGGCTATTTGAGGTCTTTGATGGTTCCATACAAATTTCAGGATTGTTTTTTCTACCTCTGAGCAGAATGCCAGTGCAATTTTGATTGGGATTGAATTGAATGTGTACATTACTTTGAGTAGTATTGACATTTTAACAATATTTGTTCTTCCAATCCATGAGCATGGAATGTTTTTCTATTTCTTTGTGTCTTTTTCAACTTCTTTCATAAGTTTTCTATAGTTTTCAGCATACTGATCTTTTACATCTTTGGATAGGTTTATTCCTAGGTATTTTATGGTTCTTGGTGCAATTGTAAATGGGATCCATTTCTTGATTCCTCTTTCTGCTGCTTCACTATTGGTGTATAAAAATGCAACCAATTTCTGTACATTGATTTTATATCCTGAAACTTTGCTGAATTCATGTATCAGTTCTAGCAGATTTTTGGTGGAGTTTTTCAGGTTTTCCATGTAGAGCATCATGTCATTTGTGAAAAGTGAAAGTTTGACTTCTTCTTTGCCAATTTTGATGCCTTTTATTTCATTTCATTGTCCGATTGCTGAGGTTTGGACTTCCAACACTATGTTAAACAACAGTGGTGAGAGTGGACATCGCTGTCGTATTCCTGATCTCCAGGGGAAAGCTCTCCATTTTTCTGCATTGAGGATGGTATTAGCTGTGGGCTTTTCATATATGGCTTTTATGATATTAAGGTGTGTTCTTTCTACCTTGACTTTCTTGAGGGTTTTTTATTAAGAAAGGATGCTGTATTTTGTCAAATGCTTTTTCTGCATCTATTGACAGAATCATATGTTTCTTATATTCTCTTCTACTAATGTGATGTATCACATTGATTGATTTGTGAATATTGAACCAGTCCCTGCAGCCCAGGAATGAACCCCATTTGATAATGGTGAAAAAATTCTTTTAATGGATTCAATTTGCTAGTGTCTGGTTGAGAATTTTTGCATCCATGTTCATCAGGGATATTGGCCTATAATTCTCCTTTTGTGTGGGGTTCCTGTCTGGTTTGGGAATCAAGGTAACGCTGGCTTCACATTTGAGTCAAGAACTTTGCTTCCATTTCTGTAATTTGGATCAGCTTGAGAAGGATAGGTATTAACTCTGCTTTAAAAGTCTAGTAGAATTCCCCTGGGAAGCCACCTGGCCCAGGACTCTTATTTGTTGGGAGATTTTTGATAATTGATTCAATTTCTTTTCTGGTTATGGGTCTGTTCAAATTTTCTATTTCTTCCCATTTGAGTTTTGGTAAAGTGTGTGTATCTCAGAATTTCTCCATTTCTTCTAGGTTGTCCTGTTTGTTAGCATATAATTTTTCATAGTATTCTCTAATAATTGTATTTCTGTGGTGTTGGTTGTGATCTCTCCTCTTTCATTAATGATTTTATCTATTTGGGTTCTCTCTCTTTTCTTTTTGAGAAGACTGGCTAGGGGGTTATCAATTTTGTTTATTCTTTCAAAAAACCAACTCTTAAATTCATTGATCTGTTATACTGGTGTGTTTTTTTTTTATTCTATATATTTTTTTTTATTTCTGCTCTAATCTTTATTCTGCTGGCTTGGGGGTTTCTTTGCTGATCTGCTTCTTGTTCCTTTAGGTGTGAGGTTAGGTTTTGTATTTGGGTTTTTTCTTGTTTCTTGAGATAGGCGTGGACTGCAATGTATTTTCCTCTTATGACTGCCTTTGCTGAATCCCAAAGGGTTTGGACTGTTGTGTTTTCATTTTCATTTGATTCCACATATTTTTCAATTTCTTCTTTAATTGCCTCTTGACCCACTCATACTTTAATAAGATGTTCTTTAACCTCCATGCATTTGGAGGCTTTCCAAACTTTTTCTTGCGGTTGATTTCAATTTTCATAGCATTATGATCTGAAAACATGCATGGTATGACCTCAATTTATCGGGTGCTGTTTTGTGACCCAGTATATGATAATCTCGGAGAATATTCTATGTGCACTCAAGAATGTGTATTCTGCTTCTTTTGGATGAAATGTTCTGAATATATCTGTCAAGTCCATCTGGTCCAGAGTATCATTCAATGCCATTGTTCCTTTATTGATTTTCTGCCTAGTTGATCTGGCCATTGCTATAAGTAGAGTATTAAAGTCCCCAACATTTACTGTATTCTAATCAGTAATATTATGTTTGTGATTAATGGATTTATATATTCAGGTTCTTTCAAGCTGGGGCATAAACATTTACCATTGTTAGCTCTTCTTGATGGACAGACCCCATAATTATAATATAATGCTCTTCATCTCTTGTTACAGTCTTTAGTTTAAAATACAGCTTGTCTGATATAAGTATGGCCATTCCAGTTTTCTTTTGACTTCCAGTAGCATGATAGGTGGTTCCTCACCCCCTCACTTTCAATCGGAAGGTGTCCTCTGGTCTAAAATGGTTTCTTGTAGACAGCATATAGATGGATCTTGTTTTTTTATCCATACTGATACCCTATATCTTTTGATTAGGGAATTTAGTCTATTTACATTCAGAGTTATTATTGAAAGATATGGATTTTATGTCATTGTGTTATCTGTAGGTTTCATGCTTGTGGTGATGTCACAACACAACGATGCTGGTCGTTTGTAGTCTTTGCAGCATTCCACTCACAGAGTCCTCCTTAAGATCTCTTACAGGGCTGGTTTAGTGGTCATGAAGTCCTTCAGTTTTTGTTTGTCTGGGAAAGCCTTTATCTCTCCTTCTATTCTGAATGACACCCTGCAAGATAAAGGATTCTTAGCTGCATATTTTTTCTATTCATCACATTGATTATTTCTTGCCACTCCATTCTGGCCTGACAAGTTTCAGTGGACAGGCCTGCTACTTATGTGTCTACCCTTGTAGGTTAACCCCTGTTTGTCCCTAGCTGCCTTCAGAATTCTCTCTTTATCTTTGTATTTTGCCAGTTTCACTATGATATGCCATGGTGAAGACCTATTCTGGTTGAATCATAAAGGGTCTCTCTGTGCCTCCTAGGTTTGGATTACTGCTTCCTTCCCCAGATTAGGGAAGTACTCAGCTATAATTTGTTCAAGTAAATCTTCTGCCACCTTCTCTCTCTCTTCTTCTGGAACTCCTATGATACAGATATTATTATGCCTCATTGAATCATTTAGTTCTCTAATTCTCTCCTCGTAATCTAGCATTTTCTTCTCTCTCTTTTTCTCGGCTTCATCATTTTCCATAATTTTATCTTCTATTTCACTTATCCTTCCCTCTGCTTCCTCCATCCTTGCTGTCAGTGCACCTAGTTTATTTTGCACCTCATTTACAACATTTCTTAATTCATCATTACTCTTTCTTATTTCCTTGATCTACACAGTAATTGATTCTTTGCTGTCTTGTATGCTTTTTTCAAGCCTAGATCTTAATCTTATGACTATTATTCTAAATTCTTGATCAGATATATTGTTTATATCTGTGGTGAGCTATTCTCAGGTTGTTATTTCTTCCTGTAATTTCTTTTGAAGAGAATTCTTCTGTTTTGTCATTTTGGCTAGTTTTCTGTCCTTTACATGTTTTAATAGCTTGTTATTTGTCCTGTGCCTGTAAACACTACTATATTTAAAAGGGGTCATACACTTTCCAGAGCCTGGCCCTTCAAGGGATGTTTATGGAGTGCATTGCATGCTCTCTGTTGTGGTGACTCTAATTAATTTATCTCCCTACTCATAGAAGTGTTTTGAACCTTCCACCAGGTGTGCTTTGATATGTTTGTTGAAGTAACCCTGGAAAAAATTTTAAAAGGGGAAGGGGGAGTGGTTGAGGAATCTTTACCCCATACAAAGAGAGAAATGACAGGGGCAAGGAAAAAGAAATGAAAAAAAAAAATTGACCAGGCAGAGATTCAGAGAAACTATACAGCTTAATCCAGAGAAAGAGAGAGAGGAAAATAAAGAAGGAGATACAAAAGAGGTTTAAAAAGAATAGATTAGAAATTTCTGCTTAAACAAACCAACAATCAAAATAGAGACGGGAAGAGCAAGAAAAGGAATATATATATATATATATATATATATATATATGTGTGTGTGTATACATATATGTGTGTATATGTATACATATATATATGTGTGTATACACACACACACACATATATATATATATGATATATACACATATATACATATATATGTATCTCATATAGATATATGATATATATATAAGAATTGACCAAGAATCAAATCAGAAAATGCAAAACTGTTGGACCAATACCTGATAATGCTTTGGAACTTGTGGCTGTGCTGGTCTGGAGGAGGAGCTGTCTCGTTTGGTCAGTATCACTCTAGCTCTGTTAGATAAGCAGTTATCAGAGGGAGAAGGGCGTGGTTTGGTGTAGATGGGTTACCCCCTCCTATGTGGGCCCATTGTCCTGTTCCCCAAATCCCCACGTTGTTGATGATGGGGATAAAAATGGTGACAGTACAGTCTCTTCTCCCCAGACTGGGTGTCCCAAACCACTCTGTTCAGGCCATCCTCACAGTGCTGTGTGGGTGCAAGCGGCCGGTTTGCCCCGCTCCACAGTCTCCTGTGCCTTCAAGGCAGTCAGCTGAGATTAAAACCCTGATGTCTTAAAGGATCCCACTCCACGTGCCCTGATTCCAGGGTAGTACTACTCCACCCAGCCGACAAAAGGCCTCTGGCTGGTAGACACTTGCAGGGTCTTTTGTCCTTGAAGTGGCTATATGCCTTCTTCCCACAACACTGGAGGGAGGGGACTGCTCTCTCTGGCCGTGCCTCTGCACTCACTACCCATCCCGGGGCTAACTCCCCTCCTTCTCAGCACATGTACAGCGTGGCTGGTACTAATCTGGAGAAAGTCCCACAACCCTGGATTGTGTTAGAAATTGGTTTCTTCTCCATTTTTTCTGTTCCTGGTCCATGGTTTTTCTCTTGTCCAAATACAATCCTACATTTCCACAGCCTCTTTTTCTCTTCCTTTTGTCTCTCCACAGAAGGGGATCCCTCCCCTCCATGCATATGCTACCTGTTTGATCTCTCCCAATTCATAATCACATACCTGTGGCCCTCTGAGTTGTGCCCATAGGCTCCTGGAGATGTTTCTGTCACTCTGTAGCCAGGATTCCTGGAATTCCAAGTCTTCTGGCCTCAATACTGCTACATTTGAGGAATGAGGGAACTTCAGGCCCCCCTACTTCTCCACCATGCTGATTCCTTTCCAACAACAGACAATAACTTAAGAAGATACTGAAGCATAAAAGATCAAGAAACCTCCCCAAGGTCTTAGCTAATAAATGGAAGAGCAATCTGTGTATTGGAGCACTTGGCTTCACAGATGGTTCTGTGACAGGCTTTGATCTACTGCTTCTTAATCAAGAACTAAACTTTAGAAAGAGATAAAGAAGTCATGACTCTGCCCCAAAAGTATAATTGAAGTTGTGGCTTGGGAGGGTAGCCAGAAGTCTTGCAAAATGGATGACTGCCTGATGCAATCAAATGGAATTTTGATAATAAATTCTCTACAAGTTATTTTTTTCAATAGGGGATACTGGGTAGTATTGTGTGTAAAGAGAAGTGTAAACTCAGCAATTAGATAAAGTAAATAGAAATTTAATTAAGAACTATGTGAGATGTACAAGACCTGAAGCTCTGAAGACTACTTCTACCTTCCTCACCCCCAATGACAGCCATGCAGTCCACTGACTACAACATTCTTACCCTGAAAACACACACACACACACACACACACACACACATACACACACACACACACACACACACACATGCACTGGAAAAGAGGAACCTGTGTTTTGGTACAAGCCTTCTGATTCCCTAAAATGGACTTTCTCCTCAACTCGTTTGGGGAAGAAAAAGATGGATGTTTCTTCTACAGGGGACAGAGGGGGTGGGCTGAAATAGTTGTAAGTTCATGTCCAGGGATCTGGTCTTTGAAGTCCTTTAGTACAACCCGTGAGACTCCCATCAAAGGTTGTCACTGCAATGATTAATGGATCATTTATTCATCCATTTACACCTGCTCATTCACACTCTTACTGGTTATTTGCAGAAGCCACATGGAGAAACAAGGACAACTAAACTTTGTGGTTGCCCTAAGCAGGAGACCACAGCAGAGCTGTGCCTGGATTTACAGCTGGGGACAAATATTGGCAGCTGGTAGAGGCAGAACAAAGCCAGTGGGTGCAACGTGCTCCTCTCCACCTACCTCAGGACTGTAAGCCAGCCTGAGACACCTCCCATCTTCCACAGCCTCCATCTAGCTACAAAAGCCCTGGATAATCAGGAGCATCCCTCCCCTGTTCCCACCCACCAGCCATTCACACACATGTGTCCAAGTAGGATTCTTTGGTTCTGCACCTAAAGCTCCACCTAGTGTGTACGTGCTGTGACCTTGTACAGTATCTCCAGAACATGGCTCTGGGTTTTCCTGAATTGATTTTGACTGAAACCAATGTGCTGCTTCTTCTGGTCGCTGAGTCATCAAGTAAGCCTTACCACATTAATCATTACATACACACACGCAAAATGGCTTAGTGTTTGGGGTCTTCAGATTGGGATCTGTAAATAAACAATTATTTCACAGAGTAGAAACCCAGGTGAGACATTTTCTGGAATAGGTTGTTCACCTTCACAAGTCCATCAATAAAATCTAACCTTGTTGAAGTCTTTTCCTAGTGGAATGAAAGATGTTTGAAGAATAGTTGTGTTCTACAGTACTATTTTGCTGTGGCAGCAGACTAGAGCTACTATCAGTATTGAGAGCTTGACCTCAGTAGGGTGACAGACCCACGTTCAAATCTTAGTCTTGTCTCTTATTATGTGAATGACTTAAGCTCTCTGAGTCTCAGATTCATTCTGTAAAACTGGTATCTTATACATTAGCTATTGTAAGAATCAAAACAAGAATTTCTATAAACCATTTAGTGCAGATTATACCATTAATGAATGATGCCTACTGCATTGTTAATAAGCACCAAAACAGCCTGATTTGGAGAAGAAATTTCCATTGTTTAGTGAAAACATCCAATTACAAAATCTTAGTGTCAGGGCAGATGGGACACCTGATAGCAGTAAAGGTAGCGCTAACTAGAAGTGTCTGAAAACTCTCAGCAGTCAGCAAGGCTACTGTGAATCACGCCATTCCCTTTGCAGCAGCATTAGAAAATTCACAAAGGAAAGATCAGAGCAGGTAAATTCCCACAGAGCACAGATGCATATTAACTTTGCACTGTAATTGTATTGAATGGCTATTTTTAAAATTTTTTAATGTCTTTATTTTTGAGAGAGAGAGAGAGACAGAGTACGAGTGGGGAGGGGCAGAGAGAGAGGGAGACACAGAATCTCAGGCAGGCTCCAGGCTGTGAGTGGTCAGCACAGAGCCTTACACGGGGCTCAAACTCATGAACCATGAGATCATGACCTGAGCCAATCAGATGCTTAACTGACAGAGCCACCCAGGTGTCCCCTGAATGGCTATTTTTTAATTCAAGAACAAGTTTCAGTGTCATATAGATTCTATATATTCAAACAAACTAACAAATTTTGGTTTTTATTCTGTATAACATTTTCCTGGTGTCCAGCTGGAAGGGTAGTTCCTGAGCACTGGCTCAAGACAAGCCAGGAGGAGTCCAGGCCACCAAACAACCCTGGACAAGGACCAGAAACTAATGTACCTAGGCAAGCTCTCATTCAGGAGGGCTTTGATCCTGGGAGCTCAGGTTCACCCTGCTGGGCTGACCCATTCTACCATGAAGCTCTCTGGGGATGCCTTGGAACACCTTGGAGGAAAAGCATTCCTGAGGAGAAAGCCTTATTCAAAGGGTCTGGGCCTGCCAACAGGTGGATCTGACCCAAGGCAGAGCAGGACTCTGCTTGCCAGAGCCCAGGGGTTTTGAGTCTTGGAGGATCTTCCTCAGTTGAAACATTGTGAGTCAGTGCTTTAGGAGCTCCTGAGCCCCACGTCTAATCTTAACTGTGATTTTGATGGGTCATCTATCCTGACACTAGCTTTATTTTAAAATCACTCAAACAGGTGTAACACAGCATCTGTTTTGAATTTCAAATCAAATAAGACAAGAATGCTAGAAAATATGAACTATGAAGCATGATTAATTATTACTACAGCCACCAAGCACAAGAGACCCCACACATCTCTACGTATTGTCCATCTGGTTACCCATACTTACAGGTGCTTCCTCACACAGGAGCTCATGAATCCTCACCTCAGCCCAGAGAGTGTCCCTGACAGGTCAGCATCTCCATCTACTGGACACTAACACTCTGGACTCTTCAGAATGCGCAGGTGACTTGCACCTCTTCCTGACATGGCCTCCATGATATTCCCCTCATCCTTGTCCTTCCTCTCCCTGATGGTCCCTATCAGTGTCCTCTCTGAGCATCTTCTCTGCTCCTTACACCTGTTCTTTCTTGAATCCCCAGAGATTGCCACGTCCATCACTCCCACTCAACACTTACAAATCAGTGTCCCAAGAACAAGGCACCTTCCTAACATACAGAAAATGCCCTCTTTAGGTGTCCACTTGTTCTTCAAGCTCTTCCATGGTGACATGTCCCCAACATGTCCCCCTTGCTCACCTGAGTGCTTCATGGAGCCTCTCCATCTGGACCACTGTCTCCTACTTTCTAAACTTGGTTGATACATGCTCATTCTCTCTAGTGAAAATTGCCACCTCTAGCAGACATCCATCAAGTCAGCTCTAACTGCCTCATGATTTATCCCATCATGTCATTCTATCATCCTATATGTTGCTTTTATACAATGTTGTCAAGTATTCACTCCACTCTTGTGTTAAAGGACCAGGAATAGAATCCAGGGAAATCTATCAAGATATGTAGGAAAAAATCATTTCTTTACTTGTGCTAATGCCTCACCAAAACATACATTTCTGTTCATTATGAATGTAATATTAGCAGTATCTGTGACTTTGTCTTGAACAGAAGGCACAGATTTTTCTTATCATTTTACAGTTATAACATATCATTTATGTTCATGACTACTTCTAAATGATGGTAGTGGTCATAGGCCTATGTCTAGATCTTATTTAACATGTTAATAGAGAAGTATTTTTAGATTTTTATGCACATTTGTTTTTGAATTTTTTGTTTTACTGAGGTAAAATTGACATACAGCATAATGTTTTGACATACATCTATCATGAAATGATTACCACAAGAAGTTTAGTTAACACCCATCAACTCATGGATACAGAAAAAAGAGAGAAAGTAAGAAAGAGAGAGAGAGAGAGAGAGAGAAGGAAGGAAATAAGGAAGGAAGGAAATAGGAAGGAAGGAAGGAAGGAAGGAAGGAAGGAAAGGGGAAAAAATATTTTGTCCTTGTGATGAGAACTTTTAGGATTCACTCTTTTAACAACTTTCATAAATACCATACCTTGGTGTTAACTATAATCACCATGCTGTACGTTATTTTCCTAGTACTTTTTATCTTTTAATTGGAAGTTTGTACCTTGTCACCACCTTCACCTCATGCTAACAGGAGTTCTTTGAGTGCAAGTAAAAGAGTGCTAATTAACATCCTAAAAACATAAGAAGACAGGGTAAAACTCTCTGCTAATGGTTAAGTATGTAGTCAAAGTTAGATTCTGTAATATGGTAATATTGATGTGTAATTCACCACCTGTCTCTAGTGACCACAAATCTGATTTCTTTTTCTATGAGTTTGGTTGTTGTTTTTTGAGGTTCCAGGTATCAGTGAGATGACATGTAACTGTATTTCCCTGTGTGACTTGTTTCAGTTAGCATAATGCCTTCAAGCATTTCTTGTAAGGCAGATCTAGTAGTTAAGAACTCCCACAGCTACTGTCTGTTCCTTCAGGAAAGTCTTTATCTCTCCTTTGTTGTGAAAGAATGGTTTTGCCCCGTGTAGGATTCTTGGTTGGCAGGTTGTTTTGGACTTTTAAAAATATCTTGAATATAAGCTCCCCTTCTCTCCTGACCTGAAATGTTTGTTGAGAAATCTACCAAGAGTCTTATGGGCGTTCTCTTGTATTTAATTTCTCTCTTTTCTCTTGTTTCTTTCAAAATTCATTCAGACTTTCTAGGATTTCACCCTGATGTGTCCCAGTGTAGTCCTCTTTGGAGGACTATTTGGAGTTCTTTGGACTTCATACATCTGGATGTGCATTCTTTCCCCAGGTTTGGGAAGTTTTCAGCCAGTATTGCTTTAAATGTACTTTCTATCCCTTTTTCTTTCTCCTTTGAAATTCCCATACTGCATATATTGTTTCTTTCAATTGTATCACATAAGGTCCACAGACTTTCTTTACTCTTTTTCATTCTTTTTTCTTTTTGCTACTCTGACTGAAAATTTCAAATGCGCTGATTCTTTCTTCTCCATGGTTGAGTCTGGCTCTTGGTGCTCTCTATTGAATTCTTCAGTTCACTCATTGTATTTTCAGCTCTAAGACTCCTGTTTTCTTTTTTTAATGGTTTCTATTTCTTTGAGAACATCTCATTGTGTTCATGCATTGTTTTCCTAGTTTAGTTTAGTTGCCTGTGTATTCCTGTAATTCACTGAACTCCTTTAGGAGGATAATTCTGAATTATTT